>NC_142063.1:62251631-62494131 GCF_059756535.1 Pantherophis guttatus
TCCCACCCCCACCCCCTTCATTGGCATTTCCATCACCCAGGAACTGAAATGTTATTTTTAGCTCCATAGATTGTTCCCTCAGGCACTGGCAGTGTCTGTGACAAAAGCAAACACATACAGGAAATACTATTTCAAAAATATAAATACTTGGCCTCTCCTTGAGACTAGCATGCATTATGCATGTCAGGAACTAAAAATATAAGTTCTGCAATGATTTTCCTCTGATAACACTGGGGCTGATTGGAGGAGATTTAAATCTCTTAAAATAAATTCCATCGGATCTACTTTCTCTGGATGGAAAGAGATTCTTTTACTCTTGAGATGAACCTGAACTTGTTAACCAATGCTAGAGAGCTGGCATCAGAGCACCCTCCTTGTGAACAAAAGGTTATTTGTAAGAAATGGCTTCATAATCTGCAATGATCTCTCTCAAGGCCTGCCGTTCAGGATTAAAACAAAATTAACTCCCAGACCGCTGAAATAGGATCTGTTTATAGTAGGGGTGGGCAACTGTGGCCCTTTTACACCCTGTGGACTTCAACTCCCAGAATTCCTGAGACAGCCAAGTTAGCTCAGGAATTCTGTGAGTTGAAGTCAACAGGTCATAAAGGGGCCATATTTGCCCACCCCTGGCTTATAGTGTGCTATCTATGTTTCAACTGGTGAGACAAAATATATTTTCTTTCTCTCCTAACAAATGCCTGCAAAATGAACATCTTAATGCAAGCTTCACCCCTTACATAAATGTGTCCCACATCATGACACACATACAAAAAGGAGAGTTGCATCATAATGCTCAATTCATATTCTCCCCGCCTGCCCCCAGATCCATTGCTTGACTACTTTGTTCTGAGTTCAATATATTTGTAGAACTACTTATCTTTGTAGGAAGAATATTACTCCTTTATTCTGTGAATGCATAAAAAAATATGCATACAAAAAAATAGGTCAGACTTTTCAAGACACATTACTTTTCATATTTTGCTTTGGATGTGTTTTTACAAGAAGATTCTCCTTGGGTGAAATCTATGCAGATGTTCTAGATCAGGTCTAAGCAGTCTAGTGTTCTCCATAAAGTTTGAAATTTGATCAACCAATCTCAGCAACTGTGGCAAAGGATTATAATTAACTAAGATTAACTGGGCAAGGGGCTATGGAACATCTAAAGACTATTAGAATCACATATACATCATGGGAAGCTATATAAATTTAAATAAATGCATTAAGTTACTAATGTTCTACCACCATCAGGTGCTGTTTAAGAACTTGCCAACTGCAATATTGATTAAATTACTCTCTTCGGATTATGCTTCAGCAGAGTTAATCTTTGCTGATAAATTTACTTCTTGACATAGCCTCATACTCAATTATTGCAATTATTATTTTTATTTATTTCTTAAATTTATATGCTGCCCATATCACTGTCAAATGACTTTGGGTGGCATGTAAAGTTTGATAATGTCACGTTTTGAGAGTACCATCATAGAAATCAAACGGTAAATCCTTGACGAGGATTTGAGATAATAGGAGAAAATCACCTTATTACTGAATTATAGACCCTTTCCATTGTTTAATGATTATTTTTTAATATCCATCTTCTTCCACAAAGGGTGTTTCTGTAGCCAAACCCCATATCTCATTATCAGTGGTTTTGGAAGGTTTAACAAGAACACCTACATCCTTGCCCAGATGATACAATTGAGATAATCTCATGTATTTTGCAGCAATGTCCCTTTTATCAGTCATGAAACTTTGAATTACTAATGCCTTTATTAATCTCCTGTTCTGGATGGCTGGTAGAAAGAATGCTCTATTTCTGTTAGCCTGACAAGTCTACAGAAATATTTAGTAGGGCTGCCAGATTTTGTTACATCAGGATTGAATTATAAGAAGAATTATAAGTAAGAATTATTTAATGTGGTTTCACATTGGTAATACCTGCTGGCTGGTTTATTTCTCCCTGAATACAATCCTATCAATTTCCTGGTCATTTCCTCCAGACGGTTAGTTTTATCTGCCTATATTTTAATAAGTTTGACATTTTGCTCTTTGATCATTAATACATTTTAAAATAACTACTTACAACTGGTGAAGATAGTAATATAACAGATCAGCAAGTACCCAACCCTTTCTTACTCTTTCATAATTTATATATAATCATCTGCTTTACCTCCCTAACACAGTCCAGCTCAGGACGCATACGTGATCTCAATGGTCTGCAATCTTATGTATTTCACACCGTAGGATATCCCAGTTATATAAAAACAAAAGCTTAGGTTAAGACACATTTAACACACCGCATTAATATTTCATTAAAAACAAATTTTGGTAACAAAATGTTATTGATATTGGTTATTATGCGCAATAACAACAGGAGGGGATGCAATTTCAGAACAGTGTCAATTAATATTTATTTATTAAAAATTATATGTTTTGAAAATAAAAAGTTGTTTTAGTAGTTCATAACCAGACAAGAAGTTTCTGTTTAATAAAAAATTATTCCCCTGAGAAAGAACTCGAAAAGTTAAAAGCACTGGCATCTGTGATGATGCAAACTGTAATCTACAGAGGGAAGGAAAATAAGGCAGCATAGATCATTCCAAGTGGATATTGCCTATTCTCCCTAGTTACCACTAAACAGCTCTTTAAGCTATGGAACTTAATTTCTAAATGAATAACTCTATTGCATTCTGGATCCAAGGCAGCTTTGGATGCTATGTTTTGCCTTTGACAGTGCTCTAATATCTTTTCTGGCTCTTTCCAATTATCAATAATTCTTTTTAGGTTTATGCTTTACTTATATTTATATTTTTAATTTAAATGTATAATATGTTAGTTTTATTTGTTGTACTACGTTTTTTTTACTCCCTAAAGATGGCTAGTGTAAAGATGCAGTCAAAGCCCTGCTCTTTTTAACATGCATCATTTTAATGGTTTTGTTGTGCTTTCTTTCTTTTTTTCACCTCCCTTGTGGACACCCGATTCTCACAATCATGTTATGAAGCAAGTCCTGTTTATTCTTCTATTTCTCTCTGACTGCTAAATTTCTGTGTTAAATTTTTGATTGTGAGTTCCTTTCTATCTTTTGATGCTTAACTTTTAGGCAAAACGTTTGAATTATGCACTGTTGTCTCGCCTGCTTAACAAAATCTCTAAAACACAGGTATACAGTCTGCAGTCTAAGGAATATATGTTACCATGCAAAGCTTCTATTCAGCCCCCAGCACAAAGTTTCAATATTTGTAAATTCAAATTAAGTTATTTTAATATTGGATAATATGCAATAGGGAAGAGTACCTGAAAACAAATTTAAGAGCAGAGGCTGCAATATGAGAAAAAAATGATAACCCCCCCCTCCAAAAAAAAAAACCTTGATGTACAAGTTTTTAGAATAAAAATAATAATAATCAATTTTCAAATAATTTCCAGGAGATCAGTAACAGACAGAAAAAATAATCTTGAGGAAGAGGAACAAAAATCATAACCAAGATAATGGTTAGATAAAAGAGATGTGAGTCTAACCAGAACTTTAACCAGAGTAAGCATCTTAGACAAGACCCTTCCAACTTCTCATGAAGATAAAGAGAAGGAGGAAAGGACAAACATATTTAGATTTGCTAGATTCTGTTACTATAATCTTATTATAAAGTATTATTAGCATAAATTATTTTCTTTACCTAGTCAAGTCTGCCTTGAAGACCTGACAAGTTAATAAATGGACATTGGAAGGAGCTACTGTCTGGAGGGAAGAGGGGAATTTATCAATCCTTATTCCTCCTGCAATTAGATAAACATATTCATTTGTCCCACCCATATGTCCCCTAACTCATTTCACAAGATCCTCAAGTGCCACTGAATCCAAAAATATATTATATACCCATGTTCTAAAAGGATTAGTAACCAACGTATAGCACCTCATGTCCAGTACAAATACTATAGAGGCTGCATATTAGAGGGAGAAACACAAATAGGAAAGGGGCATTTAATTATCTTCTGGCATTTTCCCCCAAATGAAATACATGGAGAGGGGGGGGAGGGAGAGGGAGATTAACTATTTTTTTCTTATATGAAAAAGATGAGGATACATATCCCATTTTCTATACAAGTAACAAGTCTGTTAAGAGACAATTCATCCAGAGCATTCTGGAATTTAAAATATTTTTTTCCATAAGATATATTTCTTCTTTTTTGTGATTATCCCTTACTATACCCAGAAGGAAGAGTTCTGGCATCATATCTATCATCTGGTTTAACATCTCTTCTAGCCACTGTTTTATTTGGCACAAAAAGTCCTTGGTTTTTGGGCATCCCCACCACATATGATAATAAGTGCCTTATATCTTATGGTACACATATTAACGGCAGCGAGGTTGATATTTGCACAAAATTGGAAATGCAAAGAGAACCCACAAGAGGTAGAAATAATTAACAAAATATTGACCTGTGCAGAAATGGACAGGTTAACAATGGAGATCAAAGATAAAGATGAATCGGAATTCTATGTAACCTGGAATACATTTTATAAATGGCTAGAGAAAAGGAGGAATGTAGGGGTAGAGAATTAGAAACAGAGTGAAGAAAAGGAGAGAAAAATAAATAAATAAAAATTAAGAAATATTAGATAGGAATAAATTGGATTTGAATAGAGACGAAGGGAATATGTATGTAATTGAAGTGAGACTGAATGTACAAAAAGTATATATGGAATATGCATGATATTATATTGTAATATACGCGAAAGAAAAAGTGTTAGAAAAGTATGTATCAGACAAGTCGCACCAAGTCTAATATTTTTAAACGGTATACTTAATAAAATTTTAAAAATTAAAAAAAAAATTCTATAACTAGTTTCTTTAATTTTGATCTTGTAAAACATTTTGGAAAGGTGATTACCCAAATTAGATTGTAATAACTGAAACAGCATGAATATCCACTTAATGGTGATTTCATCTTATGTAAAATTACTAGAATATCTTAGATATAACTTCTAGAATAAGATCCATTTCTTTTGGTCATGAACTGTGTAGTTCTTTCTTTGCCTAGTTTTCGTTTGTTGATCACTATTGAAGGCAAAGGTGTGTGCTGAGCACAGTGTTAGAGAAAGAAAAAACAATACATAGTATTTTTGTTGCTGCTGCTTCTGTTATTGTTTATGAGTGGTTTTGAAATGTGTCTTGTTCTGTGCTGCACATTGCTGGACTACCATGGCTGTGCAAAACATTTTTCAGATATTCAATTTGAAGATGATTTGATTGAATCTCCAAATTGAATAAACCTTTTAAATGTAATTGTGAATTGAATTAGGTGCTTCTGAATTAATTAAGACAATTTGGATGCTTCTGCACATGCACAAAACTGCCTTTTTCCAAACTGATTTTATTATTCACTTTATTTATTTAATCTAATATACTGATGGCCACCAAAGTCTCTCAGTAGTTTGTATTTACAATCTGAACATTGAAAACTTTTAAGTAGTAATTAAAACAAGTAAAGGAATAACATTAATAATTAAACTAATCAGTAGTTAAAAGCCCATGCAAAAATATGTTTTGAGGGCCTTTTACAAGGAAAGCCCCACAAATTCTGAATTGTTACAAGAGTAGCTAATAGCAACTCCATTAACGTACACGAAATAAAATATAGGGGGAAATAGGTAAATGAAATTTAAACGTGGAAAAAAATGTGGACATATGGAGAAGCTGAAAAGTTTTCCAGTACGAAGACCAAACCAAGGTACCAGAAATAAGAATTGCCATGCAATGGGTCACAGGGAAGTAATCTGTCAAAACAGCAACCAAACTGCCATGCAGCAAGTTACATTTCATTCAGCAACCTAATAGGTCAATAAAAGAACAGCTGAGGTAATACATGATGGCACACTGACAGAATGTGATTGACAAAGGACAAATGGTACAATAGAACCCCCAATTTGTGCATACAACAATCCAAGTATCTATATTGTTTGACATGTACAGGTCCTTGTCATAGGAAATGTCATCTTTGGGATCGAGGAGTCATGTTGTTGTTGTTTTTGTTTCAGTGTTTGTCCTCTGGAACAGCAGAGATCTGGGTGGCCTCAGATCTTCTTACCTTTAGACTGGATGTTCTCCCAAGCACTAGGAGTGGGAGGTTAAACCAATCCTGTTGATGGATTTGTTTGATTTTAGGTGCAAGCATACGTTGTTGTTACTTTAAGGTTCTATTTGCTATAGTATGTTGGTTTTAATCTTTTGTGTGCTGCTTAGAATAGCTGCTGTGAGATAAACAGCAATATAAATTGTGAAAATAAATAAATATATGGAGCATTCCCAGCGGTGAAATCCAGCTGGATCTATCCGGTTCGCGTGAACCGGTAGCGCAGGTGGCGCGAGGCTCTGCCCACCCGCCGGAACATCATTACATCCCATTTTTAACCCTTTGTGCATGTGCAGAAGAGGCACGTGCGCACACTCCCATGCGCTCCCGTTCCCAAATCGGTAGCGAAGGTAAGTAGATTTCACTGCTGAGCATTCCTGTCTTCCCCTATTCCTGTGCATCACTCAGCCTCAGTGTAACAATCAAAAATGTGTCTGTCTGCTTATGTAAAGCTTAAGCTATTTTAATAGTTCTGTAGGTCAACAGAGACTATCTTGGGTTCTATGTGTTCCAGAGCATACCATTACTACATATGATTTCAAATCCCTGAATCTGCATTGGAAGTCTGTGAGTATCTCCACTAATAAATCTCTTTCTCCAGATTAAGACTCTTGTACTCCTAAATCACAACCACCCCTTTCTAGCCCTGGTTAAGTTAGGGAGAATGTAAGAGAAGTGATTTGTATATGATTTTCAGCTGGGAGTTTGAAAATAGTGAACTATAAATGGAACAATTTATAACAACTGCAGGTGGACCTATTCAGATCATCTCAATAAGTATGGAGTTCATATAGAAGGAAGAGTTATTCCCTCTGTGCTTACACCACACAGAGCTCTAAAGCTAATGATCAACAATTTGTGAAACAAATTAGTAGCCAGTTCAGTGCTTTAAGCATACTGTAAGTGTAATATGGTCCCTTTGTGTTTTTCCCAGACTAACCAGCCTGCTGAATTTTATACTAACTGAAGTTTCTGGACTATCATGAAAGCATTCCTGTGGAGAGCACATGGCTATAGTCACACCTGGAGGTTATCATCCTGTAGTTCACAATTTTAAGCTCCAGACATCCCAAACAGAAGAAACTTTATTTGCAGGAGAAGGACCCCAACTAAATGATAATAAAACTGTGGGAGAAGTAAGCAGGGTATAACTCCCTCAGCCTGAAAGAACTTCAGAATGCAGTATATGGAAGGGAAAGAAAACCTGCTTCTTTATTATATATATAACTACAACATATCAGAGAAGATCTGTTCACATAGCAGTTGCATTGACCTTTTTGGGAAACCCTAATTCAGATACTAGCCAGGACAATAACAGAATCACTGTCAGACTAGCTCGAATCTGTCCAAGTCCTCTTGGAATGTACTTGGATCCAATAACCATTTCAATCAGAAAATTCCTGTTACTATGAGGTGTATGTAGCTCCTAATCTATCTTTAACCAGATAATGATACCTTGATGACAAGGGGAAACCTGACAGGCCCTCTGCCCACCCCCACCCCCCATCACCTTTGTTCCAGAATATCTTCCTGATCAAAATAGAATAACAAATCAAGCATCTGAACTGCATGGTGTGCTAACCCTGTTATCACTGCAGATTTTGAAATCTGGATCAAATCAGAATTCAGCACTTTGAGCATCTGAATGAGATAGATTTTCCCACATTGAAACTATTTGATCTATATTTTTCCTAATTTGCAAAAGCTTGGCTGAAAAGCTGAGAAAATGAAAAGAAGGTTCTTCCCTTGTTATAGAAACTTTTTAAATGTTTTGAAATTCCCTATTTTAAAAAATTACATCGTGCAAATTACATGGTAGGTAACACTTACCATAAAGTTCCTCCATACCAGCTTTGGTTGGCAGAGGGTGAAAAAACAAGGCAAGTAGGGATTGCTCATATCCACATTTTTCATTATATGTTTTAAATAACAATCTTTTCTTTTTCTGAATAGATCACAGAATCTTCTTTCCAAGTTTTTACTTCTCACAGGAGCATAGTCATTTTGGGATATTCCATCAGAAGATAATGTTCCAAAGTTAGGCTACTTTGTTCCACACTTGAAACAAATTGCTTTTTCTGTACTCTTCACATCATTGTACACCATCTATGTAGATGGTTCTCTAGAAATATGAAGAATAGTGTGATCAGGCCTAGATGGCTTTGGTTTCTGTTTGATTCAAATTGAATCTAAATCTGAATCTCATTTTGGAAAATCCATAGTTTCATATCTCTCCATTAACTGTGTTTGGAAAATCAATACATGGCTATCATCTTCAGCTCTTTAGAGTGTTTTATGAAATATGCATGCATATTTCATATACTAAAAGTAAGAAATATGTAAAATTTCAGATAAGTGACACATCTATGTGATTCAATTCAACTTTGTAGAAGACATGATTCAGTTAGATTTAAACTACTTCAACATTCTAGATTTGATATGGGAAAAAAATCATTTGTGGCCTATGACAGGGAAACTTAAAAATACTTAAAACTGCTTCATTTTTGGATCAGAAAGGAATAAAAACAGCAAGAATGGCAGTTCCTTTGAAAATGTCAATCTTGTCGAGTTATATATCCTCAAGCATGTTACCACAGTGTGTGTATGTGAATGTGTGCTCACCCACCCCTACACCTTTAAATCATGTTGACTACTGGGGTTACCTGGATTAATCCCTGCAGTTTTCTTGGCAATATTTCAGAAATATTTCCCATTCCTTCCTACAGCTGAGTGGGTGTGACTGGCCCAAGGCCATCCAGTTGGCTTCATGCCTAAAATAGGACTAGAACTCATAAACTCCTGGTTTCTAGTTTGATACCATAACTACTACACCAAGCTAACTTTTTGCTTACTACTGCAGTACATCTTTGAAATATTCCTTTCCCTTATAAAGGACAAAGATTGCAAAGATAAAGTGAGGTGTGTAGAGTTGGAGGGTTGGAGAGACAGCAGATCAGCCTCCAAACTAACTAGCTATCAACTAAATATAAAACACAGAGTTCCAAAAATTGAATTAAAACTAAGCTTTTACATTTACATTTGGTTTTCCAGGGTGACACAAGCTTATGCCCATCTGCATCTGATCACTAGGTTGTGCAAGAGATTCCAAGAGAGTAGCATGGCCATGTGATAATTTTGATTCTTCTTCAGATTTCCCTCATCATAGACAATATTTTGTTGCATTTTACGTTATTAGGAGAGGCAGCAAAAGGAGAAGTCACAAAAAGATACAGTGCAACAGAGATAAACCAGCAATGAAAAAATGGGCTGGCTCTATTTTGAAGACTTGTCACCCCGCAGCTTTTAGAGCATTAAAAATTTGGTCAATGCCTGCAAGTGTTAGCCTGCCATTCATTTCACCTATTGTCAAGAGACTTCAACCTGCCTGAGTTTAGCAGAATTAAAAAGTAAGGTCATCCATGAGTCTGTATTTAGAATCCTGGAATTGAGTTGATCTCAATTTAGTGTTTTGCCCTCTCCACAGCATGGAGATGTAACATTCCATTAGACAAGAGAGTCAGAGGTAGGATTCACTTACCTTCCCTACCGATTCGCAAATGTGAGTGTGTGCACATGCACACACACTTTGTTCAAATCTCTGCGCATGCACAGTAGTCACACATTACATCCGGGTGGGTGGGCGGAGCCTACCGCAGTCACCACTACTGGTTCACGCGATCCAAAGAGAACTGGCTGAATCCTACCACTGAAGAGAGTGCAAAGTTAGGGCTTATGGTTATCCATTTCAAAGAAGTTGATGTTGAGAAATGAAGAATGAAAATGAAGTCTCCAAAAATGTTAGTTCTGCAATCCCAAAAAGACATCTAAGAGGCAGAAAGTTGAGTGGGATGATTAATCTCGTTGGCTGCTCCTGTCAATGTCAGAGATTGCATCATATCCTTCAATCAACCTCTGTTTAGGATTCTCCATATGGTGCAATATTATATATTCTCTGTGACAATCCCCCAAAGAACAGAAAAAGCCATCAGATTACAGAAGTGCTTTGGAAAACTCCAGAATGATCCAGAGCTAGCTAATTCATGATTTAATCAGGTCACCACTTCAATTTGCAAATCTGTTTCAGTAGAATAATTTGATCAAAGCTTTGTTGAATTCCATCATCAGTTTGAAACTTCACATAACCCTAATAAATAATTATTCTAAGGAGTATTTTCATTAAAAAAAACTTTCTTTAACAAAGTAGAAATTTTCTTAAGACAACTTTAATAAATGATGTTTTTAAGTTATGGCAGAATGTTACAAAATATAGAAAGATAATAAATTCTTCTAAAGAGACAACTCATTTCAAAGAGATAAATACCTAGCAAAAATAGTGACTTTAACATTTAGTTTTGTTTTATCTTTAAAAAGGAAAAAAAATTTCTTTGCTTACCCAAACCCTAATCATAACTCTGTATTGTATTTAGTAAAGATAATTTATATAAATATGGCATATATATTGCTGAAGAACCTCCCCAATAAAACATTTGATTAATTTTCAAAGGATTAATGAAGACTCAGCAATTTTAACATTGATTTAAGGAGGTATAACAAGCAGTTGGATGGCATAACTCTTTGATGAAGAAGTTAGATTTATCATTTACAGATCATTATTCACAGAACTGTAGCCCAGCTATTACTCCATTCCACTCTGCACTGTAGCATGATCCCACTATAAAAATTAACAAGTATTGTAAGCTTTAGAAATCTGTGTCATCATTAATGCTGGATTTGCTTCAGGGCACTTTGATTATTTGTTTGTGTCTTTGTGTGAGTTCATGTTCAATCCTGCACTAGTCCCTGCAGTTTTCTTGGCAATATTTTGGAAGTGGTTTGCCATTGGCTGTTTCCTAAGTCTAAGAGACTCCAAGGTCATCCAGCTGGTTTTGTGCCTAAGGCCAGACTGGTATTCATAGTTTCCTAGTTTCCTGCCTGCTGTTTACACAACTATACCAAAGTGGCTCTTTTTCAAGGCAATTTGGGAACTCTTTATTTACAGATTCTCAAACTATGTGAACCAGTCCAGTTTAGCTTACGAGTTTTTCCTAAATCTAGTATAAACTCTTGGGGCACACCTTATCTCCCTTTGACTCCCTTTCTACCTTGTAAATGTTATAGCAAATGATGATTCTTGAATAAATAATCATCAATGATTTGGGTTGCTACTCAGTCAGATATTTCTTCTCTCACCCTTTCTTTTGCAGGTTACAGTGGCCATTATAAAGAACTGACTTTGCTATGCATTGCTATCCATAAAAGAAAGTTGAACATTGAACAAATATATTGCTGTTTTATTTCTGCAAGGAGTCTCGAATTTTCTTTTGGTGGTTCTTTGTTGTGAACTCTTCACAGGGGAGAAGGAAAACAGGAAGGGATTTCTGTTAATTCTTGGAAAGGAATATTGAGACTGCAAAGCTGAGAACTGAAAAAGAGTGTTGCTTTGCTGGATGAATCAGAAAAGTAAAGGAGAAATAAGCAAAGGAACGACGGAAATAATGAGAATAGTGGGCAGTGAAATTGTTCATACTGCCCTTGAGCATGCTCGCACAATTTATGATGCACCATGCTAGATGCAGCCACTATTCATGGCTTGACAGGTAGTTGATAAAGCCTATGCTTGTAGCTCCACACAGGTAGCATAGGTATATGATTATTTTCTGTTCTGTCACATAAAGTTTGATGTGTTCTGTTTGGCTTGGGTAGTCTCAAGTTATGAAACTGTCTTGAGAAGAGAAAAAGGTTCACTATTGTAGAGAAGATGCAAGAAAATATGTTATGGCACATTTCAAGAAAACAAAAATAAAGGGCTTGATTGATTCATATTGTTTTGAGTGAAATAACCAGTTTTTTTTTTTTAAAAAAAAGATAAGCAATAATGATCAGCTAATGTGTAATTATGTAATTGCATATGTCTCTCTTTGTGTTAGCCATATCTGGAAACTTTACATGAGAACTAGTATTTGACTAAGTTGCCTCTAATAGATTGATAGGCCTCTACAGTGCTTTGGATTTGATTCTAGAAAACATGTTGTGAAATACATGAGAGCATAAATTGTGGTATGTTTGTGCCCTTGCATATTCCAAGGCACATTTTTAGAATTGAATCTGAAATGCTACAGCCCTATTAGTTTATATTTGAAGTGCTACAGCATTCCAGAAGCAGTAGGGAGAGATTTACAGGCTGAACTGATTCAGTTTTGATGGCACACTGCCAATTAAGGAATTTTCCATGACATTGTATGTATATTAATTTAGCAGATTCCACTCCCAGTGCAGATACTGAGATTCTGCTAATATAGACATTTTACTCAACCCACACTCTGTCACATAATATCTATCAGGAGGACAGAAATGACACATGGATATCTAGCACAGTTTAGGAGAGGCAGTTAAGGATGTCCATCCAAATAAGCATTCAGTTGTTATCCCACTGGACAAAAGGAGAACATTTGCATCTGGTGATGCATTTGAATATGCAGTCTGATGCACATCTGATTTATTTCCTGAGTTTGTAAATGCAAAAATATGCAAGACATTTGGCAGAGTTTCCATGGTTATCTGAGGCTGTGGATTAAAAAAAAAAAAGCAGACAATTCCATTAAAACAGAACAGGTTACAAACATGCCATTTAACTGTGCTAAAATATACATGACTCCTGTGCAGTGTTACCAACAGAAAGCTAATTCTTGGAAGAATTCCCTAGACTTCTTGCATACATATAAATTAAGAGGAGGGGAAACCTACCATGTGTCAATTAATTTAACCCACGGACATGTTACATAGAAACTAAATGCCTCAATTTAAGTTTGCTTCTAATTTTTGTCACTGGTAAATTGGTTGTCTTATTTTCATTAAGCTTTTGTAGCCTGCAGAATTGTTTTAAAGTTTTCCCGCAAGTTTAACTTTCCCACTGTGCTCTTAATCTCTGGCTGTACATTGTTGGAGAGCATTAGTCACTAAGATTAACTGTAATGTGGAGCATTTCTTTTTAGTATCTGAAAATAACTATGAGTAATCCTTTTTTTTAGGCATGAGTCTAAATCACATGTACTTTTAGAGCAGCTAAGGAGCATGAGGATAAGTATGTGTGAATAAATTTAAATAAACATTAATTAAATGTTAATATCCTTATGTCACCTCATTTTAATAAAAAATTAAAATTTATATTATAGAATTACAATCCATAATAGTGCACAGTACAATCCAGCTTAAGGTGGCAAGAGTTAATTCTGATCCCCTATTCTTAAATCTCATGTAATTCATTGCCCAGATAAGACATATAGTGTGCCTAATACACATGCATAATGAGATTTTCATGTGAAAGCTGAAGGGAGAATTGGAGCCTTATTTTAAATATTGAGTTATTTGCTAGCAAAATATTATGTCAAAATAATGTCAAGGCTAATATTTTAATGAAGGTGACCCAATTTTCACAAGAATAATGTTTAAACAACGATAACTAAAGCAAAAAGGCCTTGATGCATTTCATGCATCAGATGAAACGGACTGTTGTCCATCAATGCTCATGAAATAATAGGATTGTGAACTTTAAGGGACCACAAAATTCTTTTTCGGTTTTGACACAAAAGGCTACCAAAACTATTTTTCTAAAAACTGTTTTCAAAATATGCTTTCAATCCCTTCCCCCAAAAACAGTTTAGAAGAGTTCATTGTACGTAGCACTTTGGAAGGCCCAAAGCACAGAAGTCAGTCTGATCAGAAATTAACAAGTCAGTACATTATCAAGTGCTAGTATCAAGACACCGATGCTGATACACCAATACCCAAGAACTCTGAAGGAAGGTACAATGGTTTGAAGAAAATAGGAGATACACACACACACCCCATATATATATAAATGGCAGTGGTAGTATGGTGAGGAGCATAAAAAATGTAACTTCCTGTCCACGTGCTGTCCCATTTTTTCCTTGCTAGCCAACAGAGTAGCAGGAATTCTGTGCTATCTTTCTAATTATAAGGTTCGATACTTCAGTAACAATGACAGGACTCACATGATTATTGCAACCTTCTCTTAAATATCAGAAGCACCATCATACCAAGAAGCACAGTTTCTGTTGAAGTCATATTAGAAGCCATGTGAGGGCACTAGTTTACAGCCTGTCTTCAAAGCCTATGAGTTGTTTACTGTCCCTTTCTGAGAGAACTATTTAAGCAGGAACTTCAACGGAGGACTAAATAGAAAGGACTGTGGGATTCTGGATTTCATGGAACTGTTTCTAGGAAGTAATATTTCTTAGGAGGATAGGAAATTCTTCAATATGGACTATGCTCTCTGAGGCTTTGGCAGAGGGAATGATTACAATATTAATGTTTATTAATTTATTAATTTAATGAATTGGCAAATATCCAAGTAATGATTAATGCCTGTATGATAAGCAATTATAGCTTCTCATAATTTTCATGTAAAACATAACCAAAATGGACAATTTCCCATTGTTATTGCTATCTAGTCCTACTTATAACTTTCTAGTAATATATTTTTGCTACATTACAGTGTATAAAAGAGAACTGATGGAGATAGTATATGATTCATAGCTTTTACCAGTATAGATGAATACTATAGTATTTTATTCCTTCAAGGATTTGTAGAAAGGTGCTACACATAGCTAGGAAGGATGAGGTCTTTCTGCACCAGTCTTTGAAAAAAGTATGCAATAATGATAATGAGATATTTCAATTATCCTGATATCAAGAAACTGACTGCCAAGATTCAAAGGACCAAAAAAAAAAAAAAAGGTCCTTGATGATATTAATTGTCCTAAGGGTAGAAGTAAGAGCAAAGATGTCTTCTATTCTGGAACTCATCTGTATACAAATATTTCTTTTTAGTTGAAGAACTGGAAGATAACTTGCACCTTGAGGGAAAGATAGCATTTTATCCTTGTATTTGTGATAGCCAAGGAGAGGAACTGAGAAGAGAAATTGTATAATAGACTTCAGAGAAATGGGTTTTGATTAACCCTGAGAGAAAGCAGGTCCAATCTAATCACTTGAAGTCCTGAAGAAGAAAATTATCCCAGGAATGATAGGACACTTTAGAAAATGAGATATTAAATCACAAATAATTATTGGACATACCATCCTGGAAAATGTTCATCCAGTCTCCAATTGTATCTTTTGGGTGAAAGAAAATGGTCAAGCTGCAGTTACAGAGGACTCTGCAAGAAATGGATTTTCAGAGCCATTTTCATTTAGGTTTTGCAGAGAACCGCAGGGAAGACGTTGGAGAAGAAATGTGGCAAAACATGAATTAAACCCAGGAAATGAAGAAAATGTTAGAAGAAACTTAAACTGACTCTGCCTTAATTCTGTTTGATATAAAAGGGAAGGAAGGTATTGAAGATTCTACCGCTATAGCCTCTATCAATAAAGAAGAGTCCCAGTATTTATTGAGGAGTATATTTCTTGTTCTGGCCAACTTGAAGGTCTGAAAAGTTTCAGTTCTGGACGTAGTAATGTGATGACATTGGTTGTGCTGATCAATCACCTGTGCTAGAATGGGACTAATGCAGTTGTCCTGGAGCTCCTAGATCTCTGTGACTTTTGATGCCATTGACTATGCCATCCTTCTGGTCCAGCTGCAAGGAGTAAGAGTGGGAGAATAGTGTTATTGTGTTATAGACCTTTATTCTCTATGGCTGTTCCATCTTCCTTCAATGAGGTGGGAAGATTAAGCCCCAAACACATGATTTTGAGGTGCCTCAGGGCTCTATATTCTCAACTCTTCTATTTAACACCTGTTTGAGGCTATTATGCTGAGGACACTCAATTGTATACCTTTACTCCTGGCCAATCAAGGTATGCTACTCCAATAAATCCCTGGAGGTTTTTAGTGTCTGGATGAGAAAGAAAAGCTCAATCTCAGCCCAAGCAAGATTGATCAGCTATGGCTCTTTGTTCCTCCTAGTTTTGGACATTTTCTTTCATCCTGAATGGGACCGCACTGTCACCTTCTGGATTGGTGGACAGTTGGGAAGGGTGGGCTTCCAAACTCTCAGGTCCTACCCAAGAAGCAGATGACAGCTACAGTCAGGAAAGCCTTTGCATACATTCAACCTGTGTGCCAGTTAATCTCATTCCTGGACCAAGAGGACCTCATGAACATTAAAAATTTGCAATGCACTCTAGGTGAAGATGAACATGAAAAATTATTAGGAGTTGAGTGGCATACAAAGGAGAGGGGGGGAGAGAGAGAGATGTAAGAAAGAGAATAAGAGAGGGAAGGTGATGGATGATATGATAGATAACCTTTATTGTTGTTTTTTTTATTGTGGTCACACTGGCACATATTAAAAATAAAATTATGTTGCCTGCTCTCACTATACTATACACATGCTATATACACACATCCTTATATATACCTACACCCATACATATATTTACACACACACATACACACACACACAAATATATAGATAGATGATAGATAGATAGATAGATAGATAGATAGATAGATAGATAGATAGATAGATAGATAGATAGATAGATAGTTTTTCTGTCGAAGCACCTGGTTTACCCCAATAGGGTAGGGAGCATACTGCTTCCCTTTTGCCTTTCAGCTCCAATCCAGAAGCCCTAGGCAGTCGCTTTCATGACAAACTATTTTGTATCAAATTTATATTTGCTGATAAAAAAATAAAGGGAGACTAGTATAGATCTATTTCAAGCTATTTAGCTCTCATCAGCTAGCCATGCCCTTACTCAAATCCAAATTTCTTTGGACAACTAGAAAAGAAAGAGGGGGGGAGGGATGGAGAGAGAGAGAGAGAGAGGGAGAGAGAGAGAGAGAGAACGAAAACAAAATATAGAAGAAATATGTCAGAACATTCACAATGTTCCTTAAATGCTAAAGGGAAAAGGAACATGAACAGAAAACGAAAAAAGGGGAATATTAGCATGGAATAACCCACAGTAGTAGTAACTATAGGAATTGTTAGAAAGGCTGAAACTCAAAACAATCTGAGGCTTGAGGAAGATACTCCTGGTGACTGCTTGCATAATACCCTGTAGTTTTCTTGGCAAGATTTTGGAAGTTGCCTTCTCCCTAGGGCTGACAGAGAGAATGACTGACCCAAAGTCTGGGTTTGTGCCTAAGGTGAGATTAGAATTCAAAATCTCCTGGTTTCTTGTCTGGTGCCTTTTGGAGCATGTTAGAAGCAAAAGGAAAGCCGAATACCATGTAGGTCCATTAAGCAGAACAAGTGGTAAATTAAAAATGGATGCTGATAAGAAGATGGCTTTCTTAATTCCTTTTTTACATTTGCTTTTTCTCAAAAAGGAAATGGAGACCTAGAGTAGCTAGTAATCATCACACCACTGGCGGAACAAGGATACTGCAGTTTAAGAAGACTAAGAGAATGTAATGTAGTTAATGTAAATTAATTTAAGTCATAAAGATAAGAACTAAACGGATTACATCCCAGGATACTGAAGAAACTCACAAAGTTGATTGGTAAACCACTCTTAATAAACTTTGAGTACTCCTGGAGAAACTGGTAAGATCTAGAAGACTAAAGGATAATGAATGTCATTCCCATCTTCAAAAAAGGGGGAAAGGGGACCTAGGAAACTACTGATGTCTGTGTTGGATAAGATCTTCAAACAGATTACTCAACAGCTTGTCTGTGCACACTGGTATACGATGCTACAATGAACAGAAGCCAGCAACAGTTTATTGCAAAGCAAATCATGTCAGATAAGACTTACCTCTTTCTGTGCTCGCTTCGGCAGCACATATACTAAAATTGGAACGATACAGAGAAGATTAGCATGGCCCCTGCGCAAGGATGACACGCAAATTTGTGAAGCATTCCATATTTTTGGCTGGTGTGACCCAGAGACAGGCCAGCCAGGAAGGCTCTTCTCTCCAGCGTGCCTGGTTGCGTTGAAGCTGCACCACGGTGGGCTTAACTCTCCCATATTCCGATTGTGACAGGATCTCTCCATGGGTTGAACATTGGAAATAAAGCAAGCCGACACACAAAAAGACTTACCTCTTTCAATTGCATTTTTAGCACAGTAGAGCAAGGAAATACTGGAATCATAGCATATCTGAACCTCAGCAAAGCCTTTGGCAGTCTCGTGGCATTTTATTTAATACAATGGTAAAATATCACCTAGATGATATAACTGTTGCGTGTATTTAACCAGAAGTGTTTGCTGTGTAAGTACTGCTTTTGTTGCTACTTTTTTCAGAATGATGAAAGCAGGACCACCTCACAAACTCTATCACTATGCACATTGAAAAGGGATGTGGCTTGCATTAAGACATTGTGATGGTGTTTGTATCACCCTGTTCCTCTGGTCCCCTCTCAGAAACTGCTGGATTCATAGTTGGCTGAATAATTACAGCCAATGATTCCTTAGCTTGGAAGGAAATATTGAGTAGAATGCCACAGGGTAATACCCTATGCCAGTGATGGCAAACCTTTTCAGCACCGAGTGCCAGAAAGGTCACACAGAAACGTCACATGTGTGCTCGTTGGGGCCGCACTCTGGAAAAGCGAAACCTCCAGGTTCTAGCGCGCATGTGCGCCCGATGATCAGCTGGCTGGTGCGCATGTGCAGGCCAGTTTTCGGCACTGCCGTGAGTATGAAAGGATTGCGCTCCAGAAAAGCCAAACTTCTGGGTTTCTGGCATGCATGTGCGCCTGATGATCAGCTGGCCAGCATGCATGCACAGGCCGGTTTTTGGCACTGCTGCACACACAAAGGACAGGTGATTGTTGTGCACACATGCATGCCAGAAACCTGGAAGACAAACAGACAGGGCCACGCATGCCGGACGACATAGCTTCGCATGCCACTTTGCTCAACATTTTATCAATGACTTGGATGAGGATTTGAGGAGACTCTTTAAAAGTTCAGAAATGTCACCAAGCTAAGAAGAGTGGCTCATATGTAAGATAAAAGAAAAGACTCAAAAATCTAGACAGATTTTTGAGTAAGTGGAATGAAATGAATAGGATGGAATTGTTCAGGGGAACATGTAAAGTTCTGCATCCAAGCAACAAAAATATAAGGCACGAATGTAGGATGAGAGACACCAACCTTCCCCGGAGTACATATGAAAGGTGTCCTTGTCAACTACAAGGTGAACATGATCCAGCCATGTGACACAGCTGCTAAAAAGGTTAGTGTTATTTTAGGATGGATTAACAGGTGCATAAAGTCAGGCATGGAAAATAATTGTCCTATTATATTTTGCCCTGGTCAAATTCTACTTAAAGTATTATGTCCGATTCTGGACATTACAATTCAAAAGAACAGTGAGAAATTGCAACAAGTTCAGCAAAGGGCTACTGCAGCTGTGAAGGGTCTAAAATGGAGCCCTGTAAGGAATGGCTAAAAGTTATGGGCATGCTTAGCCACAGAAAAAGTAAAATATTAGTCTTCAAGTACCTGATGTGTTGATACAGAATAAGATTGGACCTATTCACTATTGTCTCCAGGCGCAACTATATACAGTATAAGAGGTTTAAATTTCAGATTATTAGAATTTGCTGCTACAGAGGCTGGATGGTCACCTGTCAGAGATACTCAATGGATCCTGCATTGAATAGGGGTTATGACTAGTTTATGTCTGAGATTCCTTTCAGTGGTTGATTCTGTATTAAAATTATCCTACAATTCTTTATATTACATTCATAGTATATAAAGTAGCATCTGATGAGCTTCTACCATCTGTTTAAAAGACATCTAATCCTAATTTTACAGCATTCCTCATCTGATTTATGTTGTAGCTGTTATGAAATATGAAGAAGTAATGACAGCAATCTTAAAATACATTGTTTTGCAGTGGGTTTTCCAAAATTTTCAACAATTTCTCTTTCAGTGTTGTGAACAATTGCTCTCTTCTTTCCCACATATTTTCCCCTACAAATTAAATACCTTTGGTCTTTTCACTAAAAATAGTGACCCTCTTCCCTGATTCTCCCACTTTTTTTAAATTTAAGCTGGATGACCTGAAGAACATTGCAACAATTGGCCTTTGTGGGTTTCTAAAGGAGTACAGAAAGCCCTTCTGAAAAGCAGAAATGATTTTCAACAAACATATTCTTATAGCTCCCAATATGATGAGTTCTTTCGGTATGGGTTTCTTTTTGATCAGAACATGGAAATTCAAGTCAGTGAACAGCATCTTTTAAATAACACAGTTCACAAAATAGTCAATTCCTGGGAGTGAGAGAATGGCTGTTATATTGTGTTGGAGATATGGGTGTTATTAATTTTTAATACACAATATCTCCCTATGGAATTGCAAAGGAAAATCTTAAGAATAATAAACTGGCAAAATGAATTAGATATCAAAGAGATAACCTCTTCCCCTGCATCTGAAAAGTCTCAGGAAGTAAAAAAGACATGACAGTAATATTTCAGAATGGATCATACAAACACCTCCGTTCATTCTTTATTATAGAATTCATGATCAAAAGCACTTTAAAAAAAACATGACAAATGTAGATTACTCTTCAAATTGCATGTTTGTAATTTGCTTCAATAAATTAGTCATGGGATTCCTATCTCCAAAAATAAGATAGTAACGTTGTGACTGCATACATAACCAAATAACATCATCTACACACATGAAGAAAGAAGAAATTTATAGCAGGGTTGAGGGAATACCAACATGCATACATACATACATATTGTTATGCCCCAGGATTGGTGCGCAAGCAACACATGCTAAATAAAAGCTTGTCAACCTTTATTCAACCACCATCCCTCAAAATCCCCACAATCCAGCAATTCCCGATCTGTTCCCCAAAGTCTCTGCCCAGAGGGCACACCTACAGCCCAAGAGCAAGGCTCGAACACACAGGCCTGCACACGCTTCATGCAACTTTCCGGCAGTGAAAGTCCATCAACTTCAAGGCAAAGGATCAACAACAGCAAAGTTCTTCTAGGAGTTGTGGAGACTGTTGCTGCAAAATAACTTGTTCCCAACAAAAAGCCCCTCCCCACAGCATCTCATTAAATGCTACTTTCCAGATGATCTTCATGAGGAGGGTGTGGCTCTCTCCTCCCAAGTAGTTGGGTTGCCCTGCACTGATTCTGACTCCTCTCCATTTTCCACACTCGGGGATTGTGCGGTGGAAGCATTTCCTTGTCTCCAGAGCTCCGCTGCTCCTCTGCTCCACTGCCTGTCCTTTCTATCTCCTCTCCCCTTCCTCGGTCAGCCTGCACCCTCTCTTCCTTCCTGCCTACTCTTCCAAGGCCCGAGAAACTCGGGACTGCCTCATCCTCATCCCCAGGTTGTTCCTCAGGGGCCAGAGGGACTCCCCCCCCTTCCATTGGCCCCAGCTCCATCTCCTCCTGCTCCTCAGACCCGGGCTTTGATGGGGCCATGACACATACATACATACATACATACATACATACATACATACATACCAACAAACTCTGAAGAAAGGAGAACTTAAAACCCTAATAAGGGCTGAGCATGCTCAGTGGACAGGGAATTGTGACTTTTAAACGAAGAGAAAGAAAATGTCTATGAAATGAAATGTTGTCTGAAGTGCTAGAAGCATTTCACATTGCAACATTTTGTTCTATATAAGTCTTATAGTCTTATACTTTGGAGCCAACTGCAAATTGCTTTATTATATATATTTTACATGAGGTGGAATCTCCAGCTGGACTGGAGGGAGGGGTTAAGAGATCTGGAGTTTGGAGTCTTTGCACTTCATGAAGCAGCAAAGGCTGGACCTCCCCCCAAAATCCTTAAAGCCTTATCTTGTCATTTCAAAAGGAACGCAGTCACTCTGGCGACATTCTTGCAATAAGCTCTTATTGAGACTCTTCGCAAGTGGTTCTGGTTGCTTTTGTCTGACAGTACAATAACTTTAGTAAATCTACAAAAATGGATTTTCAAATAATAATAATATGTTCATTAGAAACTACCTACAAGTCAAACTTCCTAGTCTACAACTAATAATGTATGAAAGTCATGTTTTGGAAAACAATAGAACACTCAAGTTAGTTTATAGATTCATACATTGGTTTCCCAATAAAATGTTATCTATCCTTTTTCTGACTTTCTAGTTAACATTCAGAAATGAAAAGCTATAACGTATTGGTAATGTAATCAGTATTCTGTTTTAAACAAAGTGTAAAGCTCCAAATTCCATAACTCTTATAGTTAAACTTTGGAGTAATCACTGCTAAAAAGTGATGTGTGTAAATGATATTTGGACGCCAAACTTAATTCTATGTATATATATTCATTCTGGTTTAAAATTCAGATACTTATGTTTTCTCCTTTTATATAAATTTATATTTTTGAAATTTAGTACTTAAATGAAATTAATAGTACTTAGTAAAGTTGATAGTTGCACATAATGCCAGATGTTTTATCTTGACCATATTGATATTCATCAATTGAAATGAGATATGTGTAGAAGCTATCTCAAGTGAATCATGCTGTTAATATTTTGGGCAGAGATGGTTAATTTATCTAGGGCTCATGGTTAGGAATCTTTCCATTATTCCATCGCTTTGGGATAAAATCTGGTCTTACTCCTATTAAATAGGGCTGTGGAATGCTTCAGATTCAAAGGCAAGTGCTGGAGAGCATACAGAGGTGCCAACATAACACCTGGCAAGAATTCCTTAAACCAACTATGTATTCTCCCAGGATCGTACTGCAGCTGTGATCAGAGGCATCTGCAGTAGGAAAGCATCATTTGTCAAAATGATGAAAGCAGTACCTTGGGATGGGAGTTACCCTTCTATGATGCATGCATGTGCAAGATGTCCTGATATACATATTAAAGGGCGGCGTTTTGGTGAGAAGGCACAATATTGCTTTTATCATTTGTACCCATGCCCTGAGCCTACTTCTTGCATTCCTAAAGAGAGGAGCAGATGACAAAAGTTACAGACAAGTGCTATGGTGTCTCCTCAACATGCTCCAAACCATCTTGGAATATGAAATGCTGCACAGCCCTGCAGTTAACGGATTCTTGGTGAAATTAATAGGTTTCAAATGGTTAAATTTCATTAATTTTGAAAGATCTATTATATGTGAAATTCAGCCTGGATGCTATGTTTTCATTCTAACCATGTTGGGTGTTTCAGTAGTGTTGACATATATTTAGTTTTAGAGCTTTAATGATAGAATTTCCTGCAGCATCATGAAAGATTGGAATTCTGCTAAAAGTGATTATATTTGTGCCCTTTGTTTTCTCGGGTTTCAACAGTTAGAAGATGTTCCCATGCTTTATATTTGCAGGGAATTGGTGACTTAGAGAGGGTAGATGGCAAACATCACCCACTCCTATCTCAACAACCCACGCTTACATTGATTGGAGATATTCCTGAAACAGATTGTAGCTTTACTAATTGTAGATTTAGCCATCTATCATGATTCTGGAGTCAAGGATGGAATAAGCTAAATCAAAGTATTTGAGTGTCAGTCCTTTTAATCTTACTGATTTTAATGAGAAGGAAGCAATATAAATCTGAATTGCTCTGTTCCAGTACAATTGAGGGTCAAATGTTATCTCACAGCAGTGAGTTCTGTGCTGAGCTCCATAACCTGTTTGCAGTCTGGGGGAAAAAAATCCAATTAATATTTCAGTAGCTTTCTTTTGTTTCTCTGTTTTTTTAACTAATTTCACTTTATCCCTGAGTTCAGCAGCAGGAAGTTCGTGGTGCTGAAATGTTATCAGCCTATATATTGCTAACAAGATAGAGTGGTGTGTATATGTGAGAAAGTTGATGTAAAACAATGAAAGTGCAGTTTGTTTGAGGTTTGGCAGCCTTGCCTAGATAAAAAGCCAGAGCTGGTCCCTGTGTTACCAAAGATTGACAGTACTATTTCAGTTAAGTTTATTGTTCAAACTAAACCATTACAAAGTATAGTACGAAAGAAAACAAATTTGATTTTGAAGTTGACTTTTTCTGCTTGGAGCATGTGAAGAGGGAAAATGTTCTGACAGCTCAAGCTTACTCAAGCTTAATGACTGATCTAAATTGGAGCTTGGGAGAGAAAAGAAATTGTTTAGTGATGCCTCAGTTGTCATTGATTGCTATGAGCAATTTTAAAGCTATTCAAGATGAGAATTGCCAATTTGGTTCTGAAAGGGGAGAGAGTGGTACATACGATTAGAAGCTGGTACAAATGGTATCTCATTTTTAAGAGAGACAGACAGAGAAGGTTTGAATTACGAACATGCATAGGTGATAATCACCATTTCCTATAGAGTGTTATATAATATATCAGCAGGAGGGGGGATCACTAGAGGGACCAACAGTGCTGGAGAAGATGGAAGGAAAAAACAACTTTCTCAGCGATGATTTTACTGTCAACAGTGACAATACAACAGATAAAAACAAAATGCTGGATGCCGGAAACACCAGCCGGTTAAGGAAAGCAAAGAATCATTTTTGAAATATGGCCTGCATAGAAAGGTTTTATTTTTCTAAGGGATAACCAAAAAGCTGAAATTTAAGCTTTTTGCCCTTGGGAAATCATCTCCAAATAGCTATTCATTTTGAGATTTATTAATTTAATTTACTTAAATAATTTGCTCTAATACACTACTGCTTTAAATGGTTTACAGAAAGTAAAATTTAAAAAAAAACCCAAAAGGTTTATTGATGAATATTTATCCATTTATTATATGCACTTTATAAAATATATTGTCTCGGCTATGTAGACAAATATAAAACAGAGTAGAATTAAAACAATAAAAATACAATTAAAAATAAGATCTAAAGTCATTTCTTAAAAAAAAAATCCAGCAACAGTAGCATTTAAAGACTTTTTAGAAAGGACACAGTATCTACCACCAACAGAGTTTGATGGGACAATGTTGACATGATGATAAAAGATTAAGAGATGGCACTTTCCTTGCATCAGGAAGGAATTTAACTAATGAGATTTTGAATGGTGTACTCTTGGTCCTTTTTAAAAAAAGCAAGCTGGCTTGTACTTGATCAGAACGTAAGTGATCATCTAAGTGTCAAACTTGCGGCGTCACATTGCCATCATGTGACATTTAGCCATGGTTTTTTTCTGTTTGTGGAGCTGGGGTGGGTGTGGCCTGCATGTGATGCATCAGGTCAGCGGGTCACCAGTTTGACAGCCCTGATCTTAGAAATCAGATTATGTTGAATTTTGCCTTGAAAAATGATATCTAGGCTTAGTCTCTATATATTAAATGGCAGAAGATTATCCAGAAGCGTTCACATTTATGTTATGGACCAAAATAACTTCTATTGATTACATGTTAATTACTGAGAATTTTTTTCTTCTTATGGAGAATTTCAAAATGCTCCTTCATCTGGATAGTGATCAACCCCCACTCTATACTTGATGGCCTACTTATCCCTTAATTTTTTTCAGTAGCACAAGGATGAACAAGATGTCAAGCTATATGGACTGCAGCAGTGGTGAAATCCAAATTTTTTTACTACCGGTTCTGTGGGCATGGCTTGGTGGGTGTTGTGTGGCTTGGTGGGTGTGGCAGGGGAAAGATACTGCAAAATCCCCATTCCCTCCCCACTCCTGGGGAAAGGATATTGCAAAATCTCCATTCCCACCCCACTCTGGGGCCAGCCAGAGGTGGTATTTGCCGATTCTCCAAACTACTCAAAATTTCCTCTACCAGTTCTCCAGAACCTGTCAGAACCTGCTGGATTTCATCCCTAGACTGCAGAATTGTCTACAGAATTGTTGAGTGGCCTTTGTATTGACCAACTGTCATATGTTCCTTTGGCTTTTTACAAAAGTATAACACAGGAGTTGAAATCTTTCTTAGCTTGCAATCCTTAATTTTGGATCAAGTGAAAAATCAAGTTTCTTCTGAACCATAGTTCAATAAAGCATTGTGTTAAAACTAAGAAAGTCCTCACTTCAGCTTCTCTAAATCTGAGACATATGCAATATGCAAAGGTTTCTTACAAATTCAATTAAAACTCAAAAGGAGATCAAACAGAGATGCAGTATGGCTCTTCTACTTTTTAATTTTTACATCAATGACATAGTAAGATATATGACTGATTCAAATTTCTATCCCCCAAATTAGTTCTAAACTCCTAGATTTAGGCTTCTTCTCCTTTTCGGTCCTTCAGATAGAAAATGATCAGGTAAACAAACTTTGAGCCTGGGAAAAAAAGACACCAAGGGTAAGACAAGGAAGGGTCTGGTCTTCCCTTCATCAGCAAATAGTAGATACATAGTTACTCTAGCCAGGGCCGGATTTTCCTATAGGCTAACTAGGCTTCAGCCTAGGGCCTCAAGATCAAGAGGGGCCTACATTCAAATTGTTAGCAAAATTAAAATTACACTTTCACTATAGGTGAAAGGGCCTCATAAGTGGAATAGCCTAGGGCCTCTTTTCATCTAAATCCGGCCCTGACTCTAGCTCACTGTCCCAGAGGTGCTTTTCCAAAAGGCAACTGGACTTTTTGGGTTTTTCTTTGAAAATGTTTCACTTTTTATCTAAGAAGCTTCTTCGATTCTAATTGACAGTTAGAACTGAAGAAGCTTCTTGGATAAGAAGCAAAATGTTTTCAAAGAAAAAAACCCAAGTAAATCCAATTGCCTTTTGGAAAAGCACATTTAGTCATACAATTACACCTAGCCACAAAAAAGCTTTCTCTCCCCCTCCCTTGCCTATTTTCATGCTTTTCTCTCTGTGGTTTTACAGGACAAACATTAAAAAGTAACTGGCTGAAAGACTCTGTCCCTGTGATTCTGGACAGGTGGAAACCATGGGAGATGTATTTTTTCATTGCTCCTTTTATGGAGGCATTTGAACCAAATTGATCCTTCCTTTGATCAGCAGATGTCCTGATCACTCCAATTCAGCTTATGTCCAGATGTTACTTACAGATGAACCTCCATTTATTACAGGGCACACTGCTGGTTTTACACTACAGCATGTAAGTTCCTGCTGTATTGGTGCAGTTTTATGCAATTTTAGATACTATCGTATTTTTGAAAATGTCAGACATCACATTTGCAGCTTAGATTTTCTTTCACTTTACCTACGAGACTTAATCACAAGAGAATATACATATGTAGTACAGGGATCAACACCAAGCAAACTATCAATCAGAAAACAATATACTAATCAAGCATCAAGGAGAAATCCAACCCCCACCAAATCCTGTAGGCTATTTATTTATTTATTGGTTCAATTTATATGCCGCCCTTCTCTGGAGACTCAGGGCGGCTTACAATGCATTAAGCAATAGCCTTCATACTTTTGTATATACCTGCTTAGTAGGGCTTTCGCGCCCCCCGCCCCCCAGCAGTGTTCTTTTTTATACAAAGTCAGCTTATTGCCCCCACAATCCGGATCCTCATTTTACCTACTTCGAAAGGATGGAAGGCTGCGTCAACCTTGAGCCTGGTGAGATTCGAACTTGCAGTAATTGCAGGCAGCTGGTGTTACTTAACAGCACTTTAGTCTGCTGCGCCATCAAGGCTCTTTGTATATAAACAGGAAGCAAACCCACTACTCACTCATACTGATGATGTTACCTATTTGGGTAATGAAATGTCTGCAAGCAAACAACCAAGCTCAGAGAGCACCAAGGACTTCACAGAGCCTTAATCAGGCTGCTTAGTCAGTCAGCATATTTTCTATCAGAGAGCCAGTTTGGTCTAGTGATTAAGGCACCAGGCTAGAAGTCAGGAGACTGAGTTCTAGACCTACCTTAGATAATGAAAGCAGCTGGGTGATTTTGGGCCAGTCACTCTTTCTCAGTCCAGCCCACCGCACAGGGTTGTTGTTGTGGGGAAAATAGGAAATGGAAGGAATATTCTTCTGCCCTGAGTTAATAATTATTTTTATAAATGATATATAAATAATAATATAAATAACACAAACAAACTTTGGTAATGAATTTTTATCTACATTCCTTAAGATAGATTGTTATAGATTATTATAAATCACTCATGAAGGAATTTCTTGTACTGACCAAACTTGGATGGGAGACATCTAGAAAAATCAAAGTCATTCTATGCTGAATGAAATCTAAAGAGCTCACAGAAAGAAATCACTGGGAAAACCACTTCCATGTTGCTTTTGAGAAAATTGTATAGATGTCCCTATGTAGTCAAATTAAACTAAAATGAGACTTTGGCTTTTTTAATAACCCTGTTATTAACTTCCTGTAGAAAACTTTCACATTTTACACAAGCAAAATCATGATAAAATACAAAACAGAATTTAATATAGCACCCGCAACTCAAATATAATACAGCAGGCTAATAAGGCATACATAACTATGGTAGGTAATCAAACAATATTGCATCTCTCTGTTGAAGAATTCCATATTTGAAGTTAAAGTCCGTATGTTTTTTTCTCCTGTATTTCTTTTCTCTGCTACATGAGAGTTACATAAACATTAATAGACAGCCACAATGATTCCTGAGCTATGATATCCCTATCCGATTGATACATACAAAATTGTGCATCTCTTCACATGCATGACCTGCAGCAGAGCAGCCACTTCCATGTGACTCCTGCTAACAAGACAAGAGTGGGCCTTTAATTAATGTAACCTCTCAATGTACCTCAACTACATTCGTATTTCACATACATTATCATGCCATGATGGAACATTGCTTATCTATGGAGATTGAAAGGGTGGGAAAGGGTCTCTATGACACCACAATTGTCATGGCATCATCACTCAAACGATGCAGATTATGCAATTTGCATCAGTCACACCATAATTTGTATCACTAGGGCTTGAAATAGATGCCTATGCTGCTATTTCTGTTGCAGGTTCTGCTTAAGAAAAGTGGCCTGATTAGATTAATGACAATTTCAGATTATTTTCATTTAGATCTAATCATAAAATCTCCAGATTTAGACATCTTACATGATGGAAGGTTTTCCAATGTACATAAATACCACTATACTGCTGAACTGATTGAATTATTAGTGGTGAGGAAAGGCGATCTAATTAGAATATGAGAAGATCTGCTATAAATTTAGAGCTATGCTATAATTCATGTATTGTTATGTTTAAAAATCTGGTGGGTTCGTCTTGCCAAATAACTTCCTCCCCTGTGCATTAATTATGTCTTTGTTCTGTTTATGCCCACCTTTACATATAAAATAGCAAGTTGTGTTTTGCTTGGCCAGATTCCTGCATCTAGCCTTGTATTTTGCACTCTGCTATCAGAATCTTTTTCAAGTTTAAATGTACAAGGATTGACCCTGGGATCCTAAGTGTGCACAGTATGTGTTGATATATTTAAGTTGTGTTCTGTCTTATGTTATTATTTTCCCATTCTTTTCAGTGTAGTTTATTACTGACACCAAATTTTCCTTATCTCTTTCTTGGTTAACAACCCTTATTCATCCCAGCCTATGAAATGTTAGACTGGAAAACTTTGGCAGGGCTTTGGACAAGAATATTCCTGCAGAAACTTTCCTGGGACTTAAAGCTTGTCTTGATTTTTTTTTAGCTTATTTTAATTTTCAAAAGTAGGAAATTGGTTTGCTGCAAACCAAAATGACAGCCTCAGGCATGACATATATTTCCATGACCTTCCTAGGCATTCTTAGATATTAAAACATTGTTAAGGAATATGGCTATAGCTTTGGGATACATTTGTTCAATATAATTTCCAGGTCTTCTCTTCTCCTCCTCTTGCTATGCTACTTTGAGCATTTTTATTGATTGATTTATTAAATTTATATACCTTTCAACTCCCAACAAGAGAATTTAGCATAGTAAAATTTTAGAAAGTAATCAAAAGCTTGTTAGGAAATATGTGTAACTTAATATGAAAACAACAAAAGTGAGTTGATGTGATAGAGACTATTGTGCATGCTAGAAGATAGATGTGGCTATATGAACATTCTTAGAGTTTTATCTTTGTGAATTGATATTTTGGCCAAATCCATGATTTATTTATAACAATAATAAAGACAGGGTTTAAAAAAAATACCATAGCAAAACATACCATTTATATTCCCATTTGACTTTATATATTTGATTTATACTTTGCTTTTTTACTTTGGTGGGTAAAAAAGGCAGTTAACATTAAATTTAAATATATTCAAAAACAAAGGTAATCTTAATGGATAATTAAGGAGAAAGAGAAGTAAAAGTAGTGACATCAATTTTCTATGGACTCCTTGTTCAACATATCAAAACTCTTGATGCAAAAGCCTAACTCTGGAACTCTAAATGCTTAAATTACCCAATTTGTTGCTTGACTATAATTATAAAAAAAGTACAAAAGGAACATAAATAAGTAAAAAGGAAGAGGGAGACAATAATACATTGTCATTAAACATGCCAAATGGGCAAATGACGGCTTGATAATCACACAATTCAGCTTTCTCTTGGTAAGATCCAGGGAAGCAAGTCTTATATCCTTGTTCATGCACCAGATGTAGATCCTGAGAACAAAATTTTGGTTCAGTTTTGATGGGTTTTGTTTTGTTTCATTGTTCGTTCTTAACAGTGGTGAAATCCAAATTTTTTTACAACCGGTTCTGTGGGCGTGGCATGGTGGGTGTGGTGTGGCTTGGTGGGCGTGGCTTGGTGGGAGTGACAGGGGAAGGATACTGCAAAATCCCCATTCCCTCCCCACTCCTGGGGAAGGATATTGCAAAATCTCCATTCCCACCCCACTTTGGGGCCAGCCAGAGGTGGTATTTGCTGGTTCTCCGAACTGCTCAAAATTCCCGCTACCAGTTCTCCAGAACCTGTCAGAACTTGCTGGATTTCACCCCTGGTTCTTAATACAGTCTCTTACTAATGGCAAGAACTTTGGCAAGAACATGGAGGAAGAGTTGAATAAATACAGCTACTTAGATGTTCCTGACCTACACAAAAGCTTCAGAATCAACAGCAGCTTTCTTATTTGATCTTTCAAGAGAGCCTCCTAAATATTCATCATTTTACTCTCCCAGAGTCTACAAACTCTTATTCCTGAAACAATGGCTAAAAATGGCTGACTAAAACTCTGTGGCTAAAAAATTATTGTGAACTGTAAGAAAGACAGCTCCAAAAATCAGTAGGTGATTTCTTTAATGCCCGCAGAGACTGGAACATATCTAGACTGCAGTAGTCTATAGTTTGTAGGAGGGGGGACTTAGATGGTGAGATGGTAATACGAAAGAGACAAAGTAACATCTTACTATAAGAGTTAAGAATTATCTTCCCAAGATTTTTTTCCCTTGGCTTCTCTGTTTCTAGGTGTATTAAGTCCATTTTACTAACTTTTCAGTTTTCATGACCTCAGAAGACAGGAAAATATTAATTTTCAACAATCACCCTCTTGAAATTCAGCATCATATTTGGATAAGACTCTGAATCCCCCCCCAAATGGGGGGGTTGAATGGAATCTTAAAGTTATGAATTGCTCTTTCAGTCAAATTCTGGTTAATGTTTCTGTTTTTCTGTAAGGTTAGGTTTTTCTGTAACCTAAGGTTCTTAGGTTGGAGACTCAGTTTGGTGTAATGGTTAAGCATCAGGCAGAAACTGTGAGACCATGAGTTGTAGTCATACCTTGGGCACAAAGCCAACTGGGTAACCTTGGGCCAGTCAATTTCTCTCAGCTCTGGGATGGAGGCAATGGCAGACCATTTCTGAAAAACCTTGCTAAGGAAATGGCAAGAACTTTCCAGGCAGTCTTTGGACATTATTGAAGGAGGAGGGGAGAAAATAACCAAGTTCTGTTATCTGTAACTAAGTAATTCTGAAACATAACTTTCCTTGTTAAATATTAATCTTCCAGAAGAGTTCAGCTTTAATCGTGAAAATGTTTTATTTTATTAATAATACGCATAAATAATTCCATAGATGCACAGATCAATATAATTCAATTATATTTCTCTCCTTTGATCTGTAAAATTCTATATTTCAGAAAGTTGTTTTTGATTTTGAAACAATTATATAACACAGGTTTTCTCTGAGGTGGCTGAGGCTGTAAACAGGACATTTCCATAATATTTATCGCAATGTCCGTACATCTGTTTGCTTTTATGTACTTTGGTACACTAGCTATCATTGGCATTGATATGGTTTTTAGAAGTGCTCCTTCTTTCTAACAGCTTATCAGAAGTTTGAGAACTATAACAATTCATTGTTTTTTGCAAGATTTATTCTAAGATCCTTTTTAGTGTTACATATACTAAATACATATATTAACATATATTTCATCCATGAATTTGTATGGGTTTGCAATCCAGAAACACATGGCTTAGCATCTACAGCTTACGTATTTGGATCTAAAATACTGATATATGAACAGAAGGAACCACCCACTTGCATACTTGGATGATAAACGAGACATCTTCAAAGAAAAACAAGAAAGTCCAGTTGCCTCTTGAAAAAAAAGCACCTTTGGGACAACCATGACCTGGATGACTGAGAATCTCCATAGACACATACCACTTGCATAACCCAGGCTTGCTAACTCTTCCTCTCTATATAATTTCCCAATCTTGACAACCAGGTTGAACTTTGTATGGTGGTTTTTAAAGGACTGCATAAAAGAAGAATATTAGCGAATATATGTATCCATGTGCATGTTACTTTAAGCCAGAGAACCAATCAGGCCTTTATTTATTTATTTATTTCCAAAAATTTATATGCCGCCCTTCTCCCTAAGGACTCAGGGTGGCGAACACAGGTTAAAACATACAATAATAAAAGATAACGTAATTAAAACCCAGTTAAAACAACAAAAATAAAATAATAAAACCCAAGGATCAGGGTCAGCCCATTTGTTGAAACAGCCAAGTCCTGACGGAAGGAGCGGAGATGACCTAGTGGTCATGGTTGAAAATTTGAGAGCAAATGCAGCTGTTCTCACAAAAAGAAAGTTGCTTTGGGAAATTGGAGTCCTCTCACTCATAAAGTGCTATCATGGTGGATAAGACCACTAATAAAATATCTATTTCTATACCCCCTTGCCTTTCTTATTTGCTGCAAATGCTACTCAAAGCATAGAACCCATATAGATAAAAATAATGCTGGATGGAGGTACAGAAAACATGATGGAAATCAAGAGAAATAAATGTGGTCTCATTGACATTATATTTGAAACTGTGTTTTGAGCATCTTTTTTAGTTGTTTTTAGTCTACCTTGTGTTTTTAAGAGAAAGCAGGAAGCCACTCAAATAAAGCTATATATTCTCTCTCTAGATGGCCTAGGCTAAAAGTATAGGTAAAGACACTCTCAGGATAAGTTCAATTCCTGCTGACTGTATTGGACAATGCCTGGAAGTTGCCTTCTCTTGAGATATAGTTTAACTTCTCAGTTTAGCCTAGAGTCCTCGTATTTGTAATAGTTCTCAAGCCAAGCACTAACCAGGTTCAAAGAGACCAGACAAAGTTGGCCAAGTGTGGCCACAAATTATAGACCTCAACATAGAAAAGTCCTGCTTCTGTTGAAGGACATATCATATAAAAGCTACATTGATTTTATCCTATATTTTATTTATTATACCTTTAATCCACCCAATAACCAGAGTTCATTACCTGATTTCAAGAAGTTCAAAACATATGAACTGTGCTGCAATAATAATAATAAGACAGTAAAAACATCAGAGTCCAAGAACATGAAACAAATAAGAAAATAAAAACAATATTTGGGAGAATTCTTCCATAATTATGTGGTCAGTTAAAATTGAAGCTAGTTATAAAAATGAGTGGGAACAATGGAACCAGATGTGATTCTCGAAATATAGTATTCCCCAATGAAGCTTTCCAGCTGAGAAGATTCTTCCCCTTGTAGGCCATCTGCTCAATTTCATTTGATGGAGGAATTCAAAAAGGCTTTCATGGATAACGTCTGAAACATGAGGAGATACTCTTTGAAATACTTCGCTTTCAAGTTGCTGGGGTTCTATAGATCAGTATCAATACTTCGAATTGGTGCCAGAAATATGCTGATACCTAATGGATGACAAACCCTGGTATCCATGTTGATCAGATTGGAGCAGTTATAATTTGAACTAATAGAAATTTCTGAATCATCCTCAAAAGTAGATCCATGCATAATCAGTTACAGTAATACCTGATGTCAAGTACATGTCATGCTGTTGTATCAGATTAAAATAAGGGAGCCATGGTGCCACAGTGGTTACAATGCAATATTGCATTCATTGCAGTATTGTAGGCTGACTCTGCTCATTGCCAGGAGTTTGATCCCAACCAGTTTAAGGTTGACTCAGCCTTCCATTCTTCTGAGGTTTGTAAAATGAGGACCCAGTTTGTTGGGGGCAATATGCTGACTCTATAAACTGCTTAGAGAGGGCTGTAATGCACTATGAAGTATATATAAACCTAAGTGCTATTGTTATTAAAACTCTTTATATTGCAATTACTGATTAGCTATACTTGAAATAACTAGGTGAATTTGCAGTATATTCCCCAAAGTATATCTTCCTAACAATGGGAAATATATCAGACACTTGTACAAGAAAGACATTTTGTAGTCTCTAAGCCTTTTACTATGTTCATCAAGCCCATCAGCTAAAATCAATAGGATTTACAATACTGCAGGAATATAATCTGTTTTAGGATTATACCCTTGGAAAATATGTAAAAAATGTAATCTTAATAAAATTTAATTTGCACCATATTTAATGAACACAGTGTTTCCCAGTAGGTGTTTTCCAATGTAATTATTCTGATTTTATACATTGACCTACTGGAATTAAAAGTATAATAAAAATATTAAGACACTTGCAGCTATTAGATTAGTTTATAATTAATTTGCAGTGTGCATTACATAAAAATCTGATTGGTAAGCCAGATAAATTAGTCCTGTATGACCCTCTGGGCTTTGTTCTTCATTGCATACCTATCACAAATGTGAGAGCACTCATTTTCCTTCGACCCAAAGAGAAAATATTAAATCTTAGCTAGCAAAAAGTCTTGCAACATGGGCAATTTGGAAGAAAATGATAGTTTAATTTACAAAAATCTGCACACACATATGTGTGGGGGCGGACATGTGTACACACATATGCATGGACATCCTTCAGTTAGTACTATTATTTCTATTGGTATTTCAATTCTATGTGTATCTCTTCATAAATTAGTCCATCATTTTCAATAGAATTTCTCCCAGATCATAATGTATAGGATTATAGCCTCAAGGTATAAACTGATTACACTGAGATTTTTCTCATTCAAAATGAATGAAAACAAAAAGAAAACATTCACAGTGATGTGAATGCCAGTCCTCTGGAAAATGCCTGAAAATACATTTTGAGGAACAGAAATTGAGCAAGGATTTTAACATGTTTTGCTCTACTAAATTAAAGTGGAATATTTATTATTTATTTTAACTAACTGACATTCATTGTAAACTATAAATGGAGATGCAAGGCTTAAAGGGGGAAGATATTGTCCATTGGTTAGAAAACATAATTTTATGACAAAAAGATTTTTTATGAATGGCCCTGTTGGTGAATAAAGTTACAATTCTCCTCAATAAGGCTACATCAAGCCTATTGGCTTCAGTGGCTTTAAGCTGTCATATGCAAGACTGTATCTGAAGTATTTAAAGTTGGAAATCAAATCCTTTATTGTAGGGCAGTGTTACAACCAATGCCAATGAGCTGGAATGAAAGCCAGCCTGAAAGATTTGAGCAATCATCACTTCCAGTAGTTTAAAATTGGTCAGATTTTTTTTCAGTGATGAATGATCTCCTCAGCATCTCAAGTATGCACACCAAAGTAACCCAGCACAATTAGTACATTCTTCTGCATTGCATAGAACAGTCTATGTTAGTCCTGTTATAATCAACATGGTGTTCTGGAGAAGATCATTGCATATAGAAAATAAGAATCATTTGATGACCTTCAGCCACCAGTCTGCAATAGCATGTAATGCAAATGCTATGCAATGATAATATGAAGCACCCTCCCTGAATGATAGTTTCAGTCACTCAAATTTTAGAATAGAATAGAATTCTTTATTGCCCAAGTGTGATTGGACACACAAGGAATTTGTCTTGGTGCATACGCTCTCAGAGTACATAAAAGAAAAGATACATTCATCAAGAATCATAAGGTACAGCACTTAATGATAGTTGTAGGGAAACAGTTAATATCAATCTTAAGGATACCAGCAACAAGGTTACAGTCATACAGTTATAAGTGGGAGGAGATGGGTGATAGGAACAATGAGTTGGAACAATAGCTGTGGTTTCAACTGGCAGAGGAATTATATAGTAGATTTGACAGAAAATCAGGACTGCACCCCTGACAATGGAGACGATCATTTTCATACAAAATAAAATAAAACAAAATTATACACAGATAAAAGAAAAAATCCACAGGAGAAAGAACAGTTCCAATTTGGTCTCAGCAGGACCTGGGAGCAAGGAGCGTAGTATCCAACCAAGAAAAGGCAAGATGACAATCACAGCATCAAATCCCTTTGTATGTGAATGTGATGTCATTGCATAGAGAAAAAGGGCAGGGTTTCAGTTACAGTATCATCACTGCTAACTTGGCTGTTTTGACCCCTCCCTGCATACCTCCCTGCTTCTCCCTATATTCTGTTTGTCTACTTGCGCCCTTTAAAAAAAGTGTAAAATGTGACTACTGCTTTTCCCATACCAATCTTTAAAGTGGAAGAGCCTATTCCGCTTTATAGCTGTACAATTTATATGCATAGAAAAGATGACTAGCATACAATAAAAGTTAATAGAAATGAAGTTCCATTGTGTTCTACAGGACGTGCAGCCTAACGTTATGTGAGGTATTCACATAAGATGCAGAATGCAAGGTATCCTATAGAAACCCCTGATTTAACAGACCTTGGTTTAGTAGAATTTGGCTACAATAGACAAAATCTATTTGTATTCTGCATGTTTCTATGAAAGTGCATAATCCATTTTGCTATTTTACCCAGGAACAAACCGATTGCAATACATGAAATATAATTTATATAAACCCCATTCAGATTTAAGAGATTCAGATATACTTTAATTGCATATTTTTTCCTCAATTGAATTGAGAGTATGCTACAATAAAACATGTTCCCAGGTACGTTGGCAGAATATGTCATGTCTCTCTTTCATTTAGAATGGGTCAAAGGAGTTCACTAATGCTGAGTCCTATTTCATATGTCTCTTATATGGGTAACTGATACCGTATCTGCAGTTGTTTCTCTGTTCAACTGAGGACATGAAAAGACTTTGGCTGATATAGTTCTATGTTTTACTGTTCTATGCAACCAACTCTTTCCCAAGGTAACCATGCAACAGCAAATAATAATGTACCTTATGATTCTTGATGAACGTATCTTTTCTTTTATGTACACTGAGAGCATATGAACCAAGACAAATTCCTTGTGTGTCCAATCACACTTGGCCAATAAAAAATCTATTCTATTCTATTCTATTCTATTCTATTCTATTCTATTCTATTCTATTCTATTCTATTTTGTTCTGTTCTGTTCTGTGCTGTGCTGTGCTGTGCTGTGCTGTGCTGTGCTGTGCTGTGCTGTGCTGTGCTGTGCTGTGCTATGCTATTCATAATCAACAAATGACTAAATATTTTGCACACACCTGCATTAATGTTGAACAATTGTGAAGACGACAATCCCCAGAGTAGTAAATATTCTGTATGTGGGACTTCTGAATGGTCTTAGACATATATGCTGTACATTATTATTCAGAAACAATGAAATGATAGAAACAGAGTCCACAACATTTCAATTAGGCACAAAGAAATGGAAAGCACTGTGTTGCTAAGCAATACTTATTGTAACTAGGCTAAAGCAATGTAGGCAAACATACATTGCTATTAATCAAATGATGCTTGGGCTTAGATTCTCATTGCATCATATTCAAGAGCAAAGGAAAAGGCCATAGGGCAAAGGAGTTAGGAGGAGTATTTAAAAATGTGGCAGCTAGAATAATTAGATACAGCTTGAAAAATGGCAATTGGTAAGAATTTGCACAGATATATATGTGTGTTTTGGGCATACAGTCTTTATTTAGGAGAGGTTGTACTTGGGTTAGATACCTAAAATAACAGTACATTTTACTGGGTTTGTCCTTCTTTTCCAATATTCTTCACTGTCAAAAAATGCACATACATTGCATATATTAATATCTATCATACAAGTTCACACACAATGATCAATTAAACATATCTACAGACAAAGGATGACAACTAGCTGTATTAACAATTCTATCTATGAGAGGTTTCCAAATCACACTTTTCCTTTTACAATTAAACGAAACTATCATGAGCTTCTTGATTCCCTTCTTAGTTACTCAACTAGTCTAAAAAATAACGGTATTGGGAGTTTTTGATAGCGGAGATTCTAGGTGTCCGTGATTGGTATGTAATTGAGATCCATTTATCTACTCTGCCCATAACGTAATGCAACTTCCCTCAGGCTGTTTCCTTCTAGATGCCTTAGACACAACTTCCAACTTAATATTCAAGACAGCATTGTTATAAGATTTTTAGGTAGAGTGAGTTATCCGAAACCTCTATAGCCGTGATGGCGAACCTATCACATGTGCCACAGGTGACATATGGAGTCATGTCAACTGGCATGCTAACTCAGCTCCGGTGCACATGCACGCACCAGCCAGCTGATTTTCAGGCCTTCTGGACCCACCAGAAGTAGGAAAACAGGCTGTTTCCTGCCTCCGGAGGGCCTGGGATGGCCCATTTTTCTTTCTCACCTGGCTCCAGATCCTCTCTATGCATCTGGGAAGGGCGAAAATGGCCTTCCCCACTCCCTTGGAAGCCCTCCGGAGGCCCAAAACGGCCCATTTCCCAACTTCTGGTTGGACAGGAAATGACTCTCTAGGAGTCTCTGGAGGCTGGGGACAGCAAAAAACGTCACTTCTTGTCCAGCTGTTTTCGCCCTTCCCAGATGCATAGAGAGGATCTGGAGCCAGGTGAGAAAGAAAAACGGGCCTACCAGGCCATCACGTGCCAGGAGTGGGGGGGGAGGGGGGTCATGTGCACGCATGTGCAGGGCGGGGCGCATAGAATTATGGGTATAGGTATATACACACACGTGAACCTCCCCCGGCCCCCTCTTCCTGGCATGAGATGGCAAAAAGGTTAGCCATCTCTGTTCTATAGTGTGCCTTACTAGGGGAAAATTAAATTAATAATATGAACTGATAAGATCCATTCTATATTGATTTAGAACTCTGAACATCTAAATGAATTTTTTGTCTTCTAGCGTGGCAACGATACTTGGACTATAATTCTGTTTTCTTTCTCTAATACCACCAACTTGTTCCAGTTTTAATGTTCCTAAACTTTCAAGTATATAGTGCTTGACGCATCTGGTTTTATAATAGTAACTGTCTATTTAGTTTGTTAGTCTGAATTTCTTTCATCTAGGTTGCTGCAACATCATTCCATATTCCAATATGGTGAATGTATCATGGGAAATGTAGGGGTTTGATTTTTAAAATTGATTAAGAGCTGAGGCTGTGCTTCAGGGGTGCTTGCCTTAGTTCATAAACAGTTTTACTGTGCTTTTTTTTATCAGCATTTACTCTTCAATGAAACAATTGGTTGAGCAAGTATGCCAGTTTGTTCTATCCTGATCCTTTTGTAGTATCATTGTCTTTAAGTAACTATGATATTGTGGCAGATATTCTAGGTTGTGCAGGTGCCTGACAGCTATATAATCTGGATGACATAATCCTGCCCCATTTGCAACATTTGTGGTGCCTAGAAAAGAAGAAGACAATTGTAGATGGTAAATGGAATGGGAAAAGAGGGTCAGAGTAGCATGTTGGCTACAAAACTGTGAAGTAGATCCAATTTACCATTGAATTTAAAGATTCAAATTGACTATTATTTTAATAATGATTCTACCATTTCTAAATGAGAATCATGATTAATGCTAGATAAATGATAAGTGGAAAAAATAAGTTTGAAGATCTATGTTTATGATATCCGAGAAGTCATAAAAATATCATAAAGAACATGAAAGGTTCAAATTTTAGTAATATAATTATGGGGGAACCCTAAATATTTCATTTCCTTACCCTCTCTGTCAGTACAGTACTTTAGTTTTCTGGACACAATTCTGAGGAAAATTTGCTTATCACATTGATAGCTCAAAAAACCATGATTTGGATTATCTTTATCATTAAACAGCAATATTGTGGAGTACATTTTGTTAATAGTGGTCTGATATGAGTACACCTCAGTTTTGCTCTGTGCCTACAAAGTCAGTTTGGTGACCTAACTGGTCTTGATTCTTTTGCCAATCTGGTCAGATTGTGAGCATGGAATCTCAGGTAGCTAGATGTCTTGAGTCAACTAGGAATTATATGTGAGTCTGTAATGACAGGTATCTTTAAGCCCCTTCAGAGGGCACCAAAATTAAGGTCTGTCTGTGGAAAAAAAAGTAATATATTTTCATAATTTTGAAGGAAAAATGAAAAGTGATTCTAACTGGCTGTTTTTCTCTGTCATTTTTCTGAAATAAAGTTTTCATATAGGTTATGTTTCACATCCTAAGATCCCTTAAAAATAATTAACAAATGTGAAGTGCCATTGAAATTTACTTTGTTCCTGGGACTTCTAGAGAAGGCCTGATGAACAATTTTCTGTAGGTTTAAGCACTGGGAGAGGACAGGATTAGGCATTTTACTCACAACTATGGCAGAGACACTTAGACACAAACCTCACTTTCTAATCAATTTGGGAAATTGCTTATTAATTATTTCTAAGCTATTAGACACCTTCAGATTGATAAGTCTGAAAACTCTGGGGAGTCTGCCTTCAATCCTCAGTGAAAGAAAATTTTAATTATAAGGTTAAGAATTTAAAGAATCTGAAATAAACATGCTAAATAAGATTTTGATCTTCTAAAGTTATAAATGGACTAAGGGTCCAGAAAAAAATTGGAATATTGAAACTTTTACAGTAAGATTTTGGAATTAATTATAGAGAACAAACAGCTTTTCATGGAAGCGGTTTTTATTTTGGGTTTGTTTTTACAAAACAAGTATAAACAATTACATGAAATGAAGAGCTGTAGACTAGAGAGGACTGAAGTTTTTAGGGGAGTAGAGGAAAGATTTACAAATATGCAAAATATTGCAAAATGTTCTTAGAATAAAAATACTGAAGGACACTTTTGAAAAATGGAATCAGAAAATAGTAACCACAATATCAAAGTCAGTAAGGATGCCTATTTCTATGGATAGACTAGGCCCCAAAATTATTGTTATTGAAAAAACTGATGCAGAAGAAATTTTAGCTGACAATAATGAGAAGATATATAAACTGGATTTACAACTGGCAGATCAAGAAAATGACTTAGAAAAGGATGTTTTACAGGATGGGCAAAAGAAATTCAGTCTTTAAAATTTAAAAGGCGAGTACAAATGAGAATCCAAGAAAGTAACCTGGATAATGTTTTCTTACTGGATTTACAAAAGAGATTTATTAAAGCCCCGAAGAACTCTGTGCAATTAGGTACAAAAAATAATGAAGAAAAATAAAATTGTATGACAATATTTGAATTTAGATTTAGATTAGATTAAAATAAAGGAAAGGAATATAAAGTTTACTTATTTGATGACAATTAAAATATATATTGTTACTTTTGGCAACCCTTTACAGATTTCCTGCTGACAGCTGGACTGAAAAGATGATGTTTTATGGATTTGTTTATAGATAAGAGATGGGACATGTGCCAGAAATAAATGTAACCTTAAAAGGATTGAAGTGTCACTAAATCTGTTTATGCTTGTTGTGATGAAGGTTGGAAGTCACTTTTTTAATATATTTCTTTTCTCTTTCTTTATTATATTCCTACTTTTCTCTTTCTTCCTTCTTTCTTCATTTTTTTCTTGCATCCTTTACACCTTTCTGTATTCTTTTTACTTTAGTTTGTGTTGGATTTTACTATTATCATCATATATAGCAGGGGTGTCAAACTCGCAGCCCGCGGACCAGATGCGTCATGTGCTGGCCACATCCATCCCCATTTTAGCGAAGGGGAAACTAGTTGTGTTACATCACGTGACGACAATTTGAGAATGCGAGTTTGACATCCCTGATATATAATATTAACCTGAGACATGAAGAGCTTTACAGGTGATAATCAGCACTTTGGTTTGCGCCTAGCAAACATTGGATTAAGGCCCCAGGATCCAGAAATCTCACATCATCCAACTCAAAACAACCACATGTGGGATTTCTGGAACCTGGAGCCTTAATCCAGGCTTGCTGTTCTGTTTATCACTTGCAAAGTTCTGTTTATCACTTGCAAATCCCTTCATGTCATAAGGCCTAGTTATTTGCAGGACTCCCTCTCCCTAGTTATTTTTACCCATCCCATTAAATTCACAACTACATTGCAGTCTCATTGGTCAACAAATGTCACCTTGGAGGATCCAGCATTTATGCCTTTTCTGTGATTGCACCTATTTTTGGGGAAATCATTCCTTCCCTCAACATCCCGTCTCTGATCTTGCTAGCCAATCAGAAGGCTCTTAACATCTGGAGGCATTTGTGGGGGCTGGGGGGTTGGGCAAGTCAGAGCTTGTGCTGTTGTTAATGTTTCTTTAGACTAATCATTGCCTCTTGTTTTGTTTCATGTTGTGTTATTGTATTATTTTTAAACATTTTAAGCTACCCAGAGTCATTATTGTATCACTGGTAGATGTATATCAACTAATCAAATAAATAAATATGTAAATAAATAAATATTGAGTCCTGGGATTCTGAAAACCCAGTGGCAGTTAGAATAGAATAGAATAACAGAGTTGGAAGGGACGTTGGAGGTCTTCTAGTCCAACCCCCTGCTTAGGCAGGAAACCCTACACCACTTCAGACAAGTGGTTATCCAACATCTTCTTAAAAATTTCCAGTGTTTGGAGCATTCACAACTTCTGGAGGCAAGTTGTTCCACTCATTAATTGTTCTAACTGTCAGGAAATTTTTCCTTAGTTCTTAGTTGCTTCTCTCCTTGATTACTTTCCACCCATTGCTTCTTGTTCTGCCCTCAGTTAGTTCAAATTAGTTCACCTTTATCACATTATTTGGATAAGGAATCTCATGCGATGCAGTAAAATGGCAGTATAAGCAGCAGTTAAACAGGTTTTTTAGCTTGCTGACACTACCGCTATCGCCACCAGGACTACATAGGTACTGTATTTTGGCATGTTTTGAATGATCTTTTCAAGTGAACAAAAAAGGGAATCTTTTGAAGAAAGCTCAATTAAAGGAATCTATCAGTTAGGCAATATAGCAGTTTCTTTTAATGTATATATCCTACTTATTAATAGATAAAGAGGTTATTTTTAATATATTGTAACATAATTTGCCAAATGAATTTCTATAGTAATTTAAGATTTAGTGAATACTCAAAGGAATTATTACTACTTCAACATTGTACAGCCTGTGTGATTCAGAATTTATTTTTAAAGCTAACAACAGAAGTTACTCAGGAAAAATCTATAGAATAGATAAAGCAAATTATAAGAGAAAGGAGGATTTAGTTAAGGAGCTTAGCAGAAATAATGCAAAAGTTTGCCTTAGAATCTCCTTTGAGCATATCCCATGGCAGATATTTTCAGTGCACAATCAGAAAAGAAATATAAGGTCAAGTAGGCTAAGAAAAAGAAAGGGGGAGTTAAGGAGAAAAATTGGTGTTAAATAAAATAAGTTTTATCTTCTTCATTCAATTAAGTTCACATTTTAAAAAATAAGTGATGCATGTTATTTTTTTTCTTTTTGAGATAAAGTTCTAAATACAGTTACTATAACCTTTTTTGTTTGTTTTTATACAGTTTTGAAAGCTTTTCTTTGAATGAAATATGATGGTAGATATAGATAGATACACAAAAGACAGATTAAACAAATTACAATAAGACATATTGGTTATTTAGAAAAGGGTTATAAAAAGGTGGCATCAAATCATTAGTTAGTAGGATTTTATTGTTGAATTAATAACCAAAATGTTTGGAATTTTTTTTTTTTGCTTGAAAATTCAAGATAGCTTACAACAGGGTGGAAAAAGAGAGTATAAAGCAACAACATTATTACAATTGAAATAAAAACCAGCAATTTAACTTTTCAAAGGTTATGAGAATGGTGTCTAACTTGGTTGAATATGTTATGTGATCAGAACCAAAGTAGATACAGTCTGTAAAACCCTATGTGAAAATTTAATTGAAATCTGATGACTTAAAATAAATGAATTAGTGACAAACTAGTGGAATGCTCACATGTATCAAATTAGGGTAAATTAAAATGTACTTTTATGAGGCAGAGATTTAAAATGATGTGAAAGTTAGTGGAAGGCTTTCATTTCAATCCCTTTTAAGACTTTAAGAGGCTTGTAGAAAGTTAGTACCACACCTCTCCGAGAAGAATGTAATATTTTGAGAAATATTTAAAAAGGCAGAATATTATATTTCCTTGGATGAGAAATGGAGAAACATGCTCTTTGAAAGCAGCCCCCACCTTTCTTAATAGCCCTGAGCAGATGTCAGCACTTAAGAGATAAAGAGATAGCTAGCTCTAATCATAAGCAAATACCCTCACCCAAGATCCAATAAAGATAGGATTAGCCTTCAGTCACAATAGGAATTGCTCAAAGCCCCTTGATTACATCATCTCAGTTGAACACACCCACCCAGCATTTCAAACTTCAACCAATCTTAGCTCAGACAAACTCCTAGGATTTGTGCATGGCCCCATGGGAATCTGACAACAGCCGATAGAATACATGTTCTTGCACAGGAACAGGAAGTTCAAGTGCAAAGCCCAAGGGAAGGTATAAATACTGCCCCTCTCTCAACTCCACATGGTCAGCTGCCCAGAACCCATATGCTTCTGCTTCATCATTAAACTATCTTTCCAATCAGCCTCCATGTTTCCAGTATCTTTCTCCCAGCTTGGAACTGAACCAGATGGATATTTCTTCCAACAGGTCTTTCTTGGAGTGAAAATATCATTTCATCTGATTGTTTCAAGGACAGACTCATACTATAAATGTAGTTGAATCCAAAAATCTGGGCCAATCCCTACAGCCTTCACCACCCTCCTTTTTGTGATGCAGTTGTGCTGTAACCTGCAATCCATTGCCCACTGGACTAGAACTTCAACTTTACATGTAGAAAATACAAGCTCAGCCTCTGACTCAGTAATCAGTAAAAGTAGCTGTGCTGTTATAATATTTGAATATTTGAAAATTTGCTGGCCCCATGTATTTTGTCCCTGCATGGGGAGAATATAGTGGTAATAGTTCCAGCAGTAGCATTATCTACATGGATATAATTACACAAGATGAAAAAATATAACACACACCTCCCATGAAGATTTGAAATGCACAAAATGTGAGAAAACAAATATTTAATGTTATGATTTATTTGATTTCTATCCCATACACAGCTAATATTCCTTCCTCTTTCAATTTTCACCACAACAACAATTCTATGAGGTGAGCAGGGGTGGTATTCACTTACCTTCGCTACCGGTTCGCAAATGCGAGTGCGCTCACATTTTTGTGCTCGGTTCACTTGCACGCACCATCTCCGCAAATGCGCAGGGCCTTCCGTGCATGCGCAGAGTGTCAAAAATGGGATGTGATGACCTCTGAGCCAGTGGTGGGTTGCCCCCAGTTCACACCGGTTCTATAGAACCGGTTGTAAAACCGGCGGGAGGCTCCGCCCACTGACCCTGATGTCATCAAAATGCTTCTGTGCATGCACAGAAGCTTCTGTGCTTGCATACCAGTAGTAAACGTAAGTAGAACCCACCCCTGCTCTGGGTGGATGGGCAGAGCCTCCTGCAGCTGCTGCTATCTGTTCACCCAAACTGGATAGAACCGGCTAAATACCACCAATGGAGGTGAGGTGAGGTGAGCAGAGAGAGAATGACTGTCTCAAAGTCACCCAGTTCATTTTGATGTCTAAGGTGGGACTAGAACTCACAGGGCTTTTTTTTTTATTTCTAGACTGGTGACTTAACCACTACACCAAACTAACTCTCACTATCATTATCCCTCTTTCTATTACTATTTTAACTCAAAAGCGATATTGGAAATCTTCTTAATGCCTTCAGGGAGAGATTGGGGAAGATAGTCTATAAGATCGTGTATTGTCATCTACTGTATGGTTGCTTCAGCAACCGAGGGGACTTATTAACTGATTCAATAAACGCATAAATAAAATAAGTGTGTGGAATTCAATGTTAGACAAATTTAAGCAATTCATGCAATGATATTTTCCTCTATATCTCCTCCTATTGAAGAAATGAATATATCTCCAAATCTTTCATAGCTCTTGGTGATCTTGTATCATAGATTTTTAAATTGCTTAAAGTGGGGAATGTAGTGAGAAAAAACAATTTCCCTCATTCCAATTTCAAGAACTGCTTCTATTTACAGAATTAAACTGTTGGATTTCACTCAATAGGGTGCAATTTGGAACACTTTGCATACACATTGCTTAGTGTGCATATCATTTGTGAGGATTTTTTTTTTTGTACAGGGAAAGGCCTTTTTGGGTGAAACTTTCTTCTAATATAGCATGCTTGCATTAATTTTCCTAATGTAAGTGTGTGTTTCTGAGTATTTATTTATTTAATTGGACAATTTATATAGCTTCCCATTTGACCATAATGAGTCTAGGCACATACAGAAGGTTAAAACAAACAAAACCTGCAATAACACAATTTATAAAAATCAGTATCCAAAGAGTAGTGATATAACGTGATCAGGATTGAAAAAAATCATATTACTATGGATCAGTATAACTGCAGTAACTAAACAAACGAACTAAGAGGACTAGCTTAAATTCCTGGCCCAAAGGCCCATGGGAGCATTATAAAAGCTAACAGGTCACAGCTATCTGAATTTTTTAAGGGTATGCTGTTTTCAGGGCAATGCAGCAACAGAAAAGGATAAGTGGTAAATTCTGTACTAAAGTATTAGTGCATATTTCAATTTTGTAGGCATGTTGTGCCTAAAAATGGTGGTTTTTTAGTCCAGCAAACCCAAAATTTTATCTTAAAAACCTGATGTACCTAGTTTCTTATTCATTGTGTTCCTTCTGTTAGATTGCATGACTGTTGTATGACTGTAGTATTATTATTATCCTTCTCATCTTTTCTACTACTCCCCCTTATTGGTATCATTATTACAATTGTTATTACTCTGTTGCTTTGCATGTACATTGAGAGTTTCTCCACCAGAGACAAATTCCTTGTGTGTCTAATAACACTTGGCCAAATAAAGTATTCTATTCTATTCTATTCTATTCTATTCTATTCTATTCTATTCTATTCTATTCTATTCTATTCCATTCCATTCCATTCCATTCCATTCCATTCCATTCCATTCCATTCCATTCCATTCCATTCAACTCCACTCCACTCCACTCCACTCCACTCCACTCCACGCCATTTTATCCTGTCCTATCCTATGACGACCTTCCTCCAGTAAGAGTAAAATGAAATACAATTTTGGTGCTTCTGCAATGCTTCACTTTTCATATAGATGAAGATATTATGATTTTTTTCTGCATTTCAAATACTCAGACTGAGATAGCAAAAACACATCCAGCCTTTATGCCACCAAAAAAAATAAACCAGGAAAACAGATTATTACTATGTAAGCATTACTCAGGTGTACCAAACATAGATATAAACTGCTGTGCTTTCAACCTTGAAAAGCACAGACCTGATTGTCAAACACTTTGCATATAAAAATTGTTTAATTGAATCTGCTTTTCCAGTAATGAGTAAACTGAGTAAATCAAAAGAAAAACAAATATTCTGCCCTTTTTGTTTTTCAGTATTTAAAACCAATCTTTCAATACTTGCAGCTGTTTTGGAAAGCATAGACTTGGGAAAAAAGCAAAAGCTGCAAAAGGCCATAGAAATGTTGTGGAGAGTCGCCTTTCAGAGCTGCTGTGAGCTAAAGCAAGAGCATATCAACACTTTGAATTCTGTAACTTGCATTATATCAGAAAAAATATTGTCACCTCTCATTGCAACCATTCACTCAAAATTGTCATGATGCATTCTAGTACATGGCAGTGAAGACGTTTAATCCTGGATCTTTGACATATTTCACATGCAGCTGCCACAAAGAGATGTATCTTGCTATACATACACAATGGTATATTTTCCCATTCTTATTGTCAGGGGTTACCTTTATTTCTGTTATCTGCTACAGTTTGGCACTCTTTTTTTCTTTTTTCTACTGCTTATCATTTCTTTTTCCTGGATTCGTCATGCAGCTGTTCCGAACAAATTATGGGTCAAGGGATGAATAGAGTGGACACTATCCATTATTTTGTGAACAGAAACCTACAGGGGTTTCTCTTCCTTGTGTGGTCATTACAGTTTTCTGGGCATTCTCCAAAACTGGTCCAGAGGATTTCCCAAGGATTCAGAGCAGATCTGGGCAACTACAGGAGACTGCAGGGCAGATATAGAACTGATTGTCCAATAAATATTTATTTTACTATTTTATCAGTACAGAAACACCAAAATAGCACCATTCAACACATCCATATGCTATGTAACTTTTAGATGTGATGGTTTCAACAGGAACTGATTGGATTAAAGATGACCAATCCTTTCTGAATTAGTCACAAGCAGTAGGAACGAAGCAAGCTTCTGAGTACAATTGACTAGATGCAAGATGGTTTTAAAATAAAAGAGCCTTGGTAGTACAGTGGTCTAAGGCACCCTGTTATTAAGCTGGTTATTAAGACCAGCTGCCTGCAATTACTGCAGGTTCGAATCTCGCCAAGGCTCAAGGTTGACTCAGCCTTCCATCCTTTCTAAGGTAGGTAAATTGAGGACCCAGTTGTGGGGGCAATAAACTGACTTTGTATAAATATACAAAAGAATGAAGGCTATTGCTTAGCGCATTGTAAGCCGCCCTGAGTCTCCGGAGAAGGGCGGCATATAAATCAAAATTAAAAAAAAAATAGAAGAAAGTAACAGAAAAACAGGGTAAGCCATTTCTATTTTCTGCCACTTCCATATATACTATGTTTTTATATTTTGCTTTTATATTGCAAATTGCTTTTATATTTTATTTATTTGTTTGTTTATGTATTAAGTTTATATGTTATCCATCTCACTGTCTCAAGTGACTTTAGGGCACTTACAATTGCATGAAAGCGTAAAGGCATTAAAATTAAGATTAACAACACATTTGTCAGGGTTCCAAGTGACAGACCCAAACTAAGCAAAACACTGAGGTAGATGAATTCCTCAAAGAATAACTTTATTGGATATATCATATTGGCACAAATCTGGTGAAAACCAACTCAGAAAGTTCCCGTGGTTTTCACCTAGTTAAAAGTAAAAGTTTTCCCTCAACCCCAAACAATCATTCACATGGTCCAATCAAGGCACTGTCTGTGGGCTGGTGACATTACTCCTCTTTCCTCCAGTCAGGTGTGAGAACATCCTTGGTTCCCAAGAGAAAGTATTTTATTTTGACTACACAACCTCAGCTATCTTTAATGCTCTCTCCCTTGAAAGGTTCTTGCTCCTGCCTTGAAAGAGGCAGCCCCTCCTCAAGAAGCTGATATTGTATATGATAACAGCAGCAAGACTATTGATAGGTAAATACTGGAAAAATGAAGCTTTGCCCACTGTCGAGGAATGGACTATGAAGATGGCCAGTTTTGCAGAGATGGCGAAGATTTCGGCATATCTAAAAGACTGTTCACAAGAGATTTATGAATGGGAATGGAGAGGGTGGATAGATTATGTTCAGAACAAATATCAAACTAGGAAGTATCAAATAGCTTTTATTTGAAATGATATATTAAGATAGAAATATGTTAATATAATGAAGATAAAAAAGAAAATTAAGGGGGAGGGAGGGCTTCAAGTTTTACATAAGTTTTATATAAAGGGGTTTTTTTTTCTATTTGATATGAGTATACTGTGTGGAAGTCCGGGGGGAGGGGAGGGTTAGGGAGGGTTAGGGAGGTTGGGAAGGTTGGGGTGGGTTGAGGGGGGGGAAAGGGGTGAAAATGTAATTGTAAAACTTTTGCAATAAAAAAAAAAGAAGCCCTCTCTGGACCCAGCTGTTTTAGCAAACTATCGTCCAGTTTCCAACCTTCGCTTCTTGGCGAAGGTTGCTGAGAGTGTGGTTGCGCGACAGCTCCTGCAGTACCTGGATGAAACCGTCTATCTAGATCCGTTCCAGTCTGACTTCAGGCCCGGGTACAGCACCGAAACGGCATTGGTCGCGTTGGTTTGTGATCTCTGGAGTGCTTGGGACAGAGGTTGCTCCTCTATTCTAGTCCTATTAGACCTCTCAGCGGCTTTTGATACCATCAACCATGGTATCATGCTGCGCCGGTTGGAAGGGTTGGGAGTGGGAGGCACTGTCTTACGGTGGTTCTCCTCCTATCTCTCAGACCGGTCACAGTCTGTGTTGGCTTGAGGGCAGAGGTCGACCTCAAGGCACTTGGTTTGTGGGGTGCCACAAGGGTCGGTCCTCTCGCCTCTCCTGTTCAACATTTATGTGAAGCCGCTGGGCGAGATCATCCGTGGTTTTGGGGTGCAGTGCCATCTGTACGCTGATGACACCCAGCTGTACATCTCCACCCCAGACCACCCCAACGATGCCCTTGAAGTGATGTCCCGGTGCCTGGAGGCCGTGCGGGTCTGGATGGGGAGGAACAGGCTCCGACTCAATCCCTCCAAGACTGAGTGGCTGTGGCTGCCGGCGTCCCGATATAGTCAGCTGGTGCCATCGCTGACTATTGGGGGTGAGACATTGGCCCCCACGGAGAGGGCGCATAACTTGGGTGTCCTCCTGGATGCATGGCTGTCTTTAGAAGAGCATATGACGGCCGTGGCCAGGGGGGCTTTCTATCAGGTTCACCTGATACGCCAGTTGCGCCCCTTTCTGGATTGGGACTCCTTATGCACGGTCACTCATGCCCTCGTCACTTCCCGCCTTGACTACTGCAACGCTCTCTACATGGGGCTCCCCTTGAGGAGCACTCGGAGGCTCCAACTGGTGCAGAATGTGGCCACGCGGGTACTTATGGGGGCGACATGGCACTCCCACGTGACACCTCTCCTGTGCGAGCTGCATTGGCTTCTGGTGGTCTTCCGAGTGCACTTCAAGGTGTTGGTTCTCATCTTCAAAGCGCTCCATGGCTTAGGACCCGGTTACTTACGAGACCACCTTCTGCCTCCGATAACCTCCCACCGGCCAACATGCTCCCACAGAGAGGGCCTCCTCAGGGTGCCATCTGTCAGGCAATGTCGGCTGGCGACCCCCCGGGGAAGAGCCTTCTCTGTGGGGGCACCTGCCCTCTGGAATGAGCTACCCCCAGGGATATGACTAATCCCAGACCTCCGGACCTTCCTCCGGGCCCTGAAGACTTTTTTATTTCAGCAAGCCGGGCTGGGTTAAAAATCTTTTAATTGGGGAATTTTATGGGCAAGGGGTTTTAAATTGAGAAGCCAAAGATAATTTAATTTTGTTTTAATCTATTTTAATATTTGTATTGTGTGTTTTTAATTTTGGCTGTTCACCACCCCGAGTCCTTCGGGAGAGGGGGCGGTATAAAAATTTAATAAATAAATAAATATCCCTCAGCTTCAGTATGGCAGCACTGAAGCTCCAAGATGGTTTCAGCCAGACCAGCTTCAGGGTTGACAACATTAAATAAAATGTTAAAATCAAAAGCATGGACGCTGCAGGAGTGGACTTCATCTTTAACTCAGCCAACCACTACCAGCAGATCACAGTCCCATTGGGGCTCCAAGTCAACCAATAGAGTCAGGTTTTAAGGCCCTTTCAGAGAGCCTTTTATATAGAAGTTTCTATATCCACTGACTGGACATTTGGTACATTTAACTTTTCAGAAGAGCCAAAGACGTATGCAAATTCTTTCCTATATTTCACTAGTTCTTAATAATTTTTTTAAAATGAATCTGAACAAAATTGCTACTGTTCCTCCTCTAACACACACACATTCCATCCTGATATCTGGTCAGCTTCATTTATTCAGAACTGGCTTCTGTTCTTGTCAATAGTCTTTGATTATCTCAAAGAATAACATGATTTTTAAAAGAACTTGTTACAGTCTTGATTGATCCCCTTGATTAATGAGGGGATACAATGCTTTGGAATTTTTGAAGCAAGATTATAATTTTGGTGTGAGGCTCCTTTGAGCTAAATTGTTGAAGTGGGACCAGAAGCATGTCTTCATGATTTTATGCTCTTCTGAAATATTTCGAGAAACAATATTTTATTGCTAATGACAAGCCACTAGTGACAGTTATGAACATGTAAATTTATGCATGTGTTGTATACTGATTCACTCATTCATCAGAGGGTTTGTAGGAAGTTTTAAATTAGTGTTCTGATACTGATCTACTGGATGTAGCATCTCCTTGAGGATAAAAACAGAGATGACAAACAATATAACTACCATGCTGTCCTGCTACATAATAGTTTCTTTGAGGTTATTAACTTCTCTGTAGCTTTAAATTAGAGTTTAAGAGACACCCTATGAAAAAAGGAAATAAATTAATGTCTATACTGTAAAATGACTATTTTAGGTCAAGAAAACTGCTAAGTTTGATAATATGATTTAATATGATGACAATGGTACATTAAGACTTTATGAGATTTTAAACTTGATATTATAGTCTGTCTGCTAACAAATCAATCTGCAGCCATTCAGGGAGAGAGAGAAAATACATTTCCCTTGTGAATATAGAGAGTAAAATTCTACTCTTTGATCTGCTCTGTGGGCGTCCTTCCTACAATCCCATGAGTTTGGTTGGTCTAATAATGCACTAAGGGATGCTTATTAAACTTTAAAGTCATTGTGTCAGCAGGACAAATGTTAGAATTGCTGGTATAGATGGACTCAAAGAACAGGGAGAAATAGCTCATCACTCTGGTTGCACAGTTCAGCTTACTTAGAAAAATAATTCAAGAATGGCTGGGAGAGCCAACAATAGGCAGTTATATCTGAAAAATAAAATACTGGTAGAAAAATTACTCTCTAAAAGACAGAACAAATATATTTATTAAAAAATATACTTGTTTAGCAATGCTGTCCTCCTTCAGGAAAATAATCTGTTTGGAATATTCCTGGCACATAAAGTATACATCTCACTATTTTATTTCAAAGTGGCATTCCCTTAAGTAAATGGCAGGAGAGCATGTGAGGAGTTTGATGAGATTGTACGGTAAAACTATCAGCAAAGAACTCTTGCAAACAAATTTCAGAACAGCTGCCAAAACCTGGAAATGATATCTGAAGCACAGGTCTGCTTCCTTTCCTCCAAATTTTAAAAATCGCTAAGGTTTCTCTGGAAAAACAAACTCTTGCTTGTCACAAGTAGCCAGTATAGATAGGGTTTTTTTTTTCCCAAGGAATCTACTCTGATTTTAGAGAAGAATGCTGAAATATTAGAGCCAGATTGTATCAAGAATTGACACTAGTTGCATTGTTGAAAGCTTTTCGTACTTATGTTTTAAAAATGTAACTATTGTTTTTCTTTTTTTAAAAAAAAAATCAAACTGATTCAATTTTAAAAGAAATTGTGGATTTTCCCCTGCATGACATTCTCATGAATGAACAACGTTTTGATTATTTTAGCCACAAAATAGGGCGATATGTAAGTATTGCACACTTCATTTCACAATCCATAGCTTTCTTTCCTCCAATATTTAAATTAAATCCTAAAGGTACCTCACATGGAATTCTTCTCATGAGACTATTTCAGGTCAAGAAATAATAAGGTTGGATAAAATGTGGCAATCTAGTATTGAGGTAGAATGCAGAATTATATTTTCTGGATGAAAAAAACTTTTTGAAAATTTGAAAATAGAATTTGCCACAGCATAAGTTCAAATGCCAAAACAAATCAGCAAATTCTATTTTTTTTAAAAAAAGAAAAAAGCAATTCCTTTCTTCCATATGGATTTATTCTTTATAAACTAATTTTAAAAACAAAAGTTTATTGTTTAGTTTAGTTTATTTTGTTTAGTTTAGTTTAGTTTTCTGTGACAAGAGTTTAACAAAGAATTAATGTAAATAAAAACAATGTTGATTTTTTTTAGACTGAGCTTAATTTGTGGTGAATACACAGTGACTTCATAATTATTTCTATATAGCTTCCTTGGCAGGAAAGTGGAACTAGTTACTATTCCCTGAGGGTAATTTTATGCCAAAATAATCTACTGTAGCTTGAATACTTTCTCATCTCTAAATATGAAATCTATAACTTCTTCCCATTCAGATATTTTTTCCATATGAGATATTTCTATCTCCACTAAGATATTTCTAGAAGGTAAGTATGAATATGTTAGATGAATAATTTATTTACCTCAGGCTCAGTTTTCCTATTTCATCAATTCACCTTTCCATTTGTTTTTTGTTTTTTGTTTTTTTTGGTTGTTGTTGTTTTTTTTTTTTTTTGGTCTGCCCATGGAATACTCCAGAGTCTTCTCCATATCAAAGTTCAAAGGAGCCAACATTCTTTCTACCCTGCTTCTTCAAAGGCCAGCTTTCACATCCATAGACTATCACAAGAAATAGCCATTTTCTGCATGATTCTGAACTTTGTAGGCCTATGCACATCACAACATCTCATTATCATTTCCATGAGCTTCATTGCTATTATTTCATACTCTAATGTGTTATGTATTTATTTACTGATGGTCTCTTTACTATTGATAGTCAGTCCTAAAAGGCAGAAGCTACTCTACCACTTCAATGTCTTCATTATCATAGTTGCTGTATCTGCTTGCTCTTCTTTATATTGAATCTTAGACCCAAATTATCACTGTACTCCCTGACTTTTACTACTATAGCTTGCAGATTTGCATTTTTCTGCTGTCAGAGTACTGTCATCAGCACAAACACAATTATTGATGCTTCTTCTTCCAGTTTTAAAAACCATGCTTATCTTCTTAAAACTCAGCCCCCTTCAATATATATTCAGCATATGGGTTGAATAAATAATGAGAAAATATAAAGTGTTTTTCTCACTTCTTTTCTCACCTGAAACCAGTCTGTTTCTCTATGTTTGGTCTGGCTTCCTATCCTGTATATAGGTTTAACATTAGGACAATGAAGATATCTGGGCTTCACATTTTCCTAAAGTCACTCTATAGTCTGACAAGGTCAACACAATTGACCTTTTCTACAGTCAATTTAACACATATTGCTTTCCTTTTTGTAATGTTTAACTCAATTTTGCAGTGTCCATCAGCAATAATGTCTCTTGTTCCTTGCTCTTTTCTAAAGTTATCTTGAACATCAGCCCTCTCCATTCCATAAAGGGCTCTAATCTGGATTGGATTATACAAAGCACTATTTTACTAGTATGTGAAATCAAGGATATTGTATTACAGCTTGCATGTCGTTTAAATCTCCTTTCTTTGGTATTGGCATGTAGATTAACTTCTTACAATCTGTTAGCTGGCACAGATTTGTTAGAACCTTTATTGATACTTTTGCTGCTCTCCATGTGTCTTTACTTAGATATTCCATCGATTCTTGTAGGATTCCAATTTTGTAAGGATCAGAGTTTTGATTTAAGTTCAAAATTTAAGATTAGAAATTCTTGTATATAGGTAATTTTTCTATGGTATCATGGATATTGACATCTCCACTATACAGATTTTCAGTTTGCTTGGTCCATCTTTGTTTTATCTCCTTTGAATTGGTTACTATTTTTCCATTGGCATCCTTTAGCATACCAGCTTGAGGTTGAAAGTTCCTTCTGAGTTTGGAGATCTTTTGGGAGACTTTCTTACTTTTCTGGGTCTATTTACTTCAATGATTTACAGAGGTCATTTAATACTACTCCTTGTCTATTCTAACAGCTGTCGTTTTTAATTCTTTCCTGAGTTCTTTCCTGGATTTAGCTTCTCTTCTCTCCCTGGCAATTTTAACTTTCTGTTCCACCTCTTTGTGTTTTCTTGTTTCTTGGTCTATGTTATAAATTTATAACATCTTTGACTTCATTCCACAGTTCTGTTGACTTTCTATGAATGATTTTTAGGCAGTGGTGAAATACAATATTTTTTACTACCGGTTCTGTGGGCATGGCTTGTGGGCATAGGTGGCTTGATGGGTGTGGCTTGGTGGGCATGGCAGGAGAAGGATACTGTAAAATCTCCATTCCCACCCCATTCCAGGGGAAGGATACTACAAAATCCCCATTCCCTCCCCCTCCTGGGGAAAAGATATTGCAAAATCTCCATTTCCACCCCACTCTGGGGCCAGCCAGAGGTGGTATTTGCCGGTTCTCTGAACTCCTCCAAATTTCCGCTACCAGTTCTCTGAACTGCTCAAAATGTTCTCTACTGGTTTTCCAGAACCTGTCAGATTTCACCCCTGATTTTAGGACTTCAAAATGATTCCTGACATTCCAATCCTTGAAAAGGATTAATTCATGGTCAAGATCATGTCACAGAAACTGATTGAATTTGTTCCTTCAATTTAGATTGACTTTTAAATTAGCCTATGAAAAGTTCATGTCAGATATACAGTATAGTCAGTTTTGACCATGTTTTTGCTACTATAATCTCAACTCTTTCATCTCTTTATACTAATAATATACTTAATTTGATAGCACTCCATCTGCTGACTCCCATTTTTCAAGGTGTGACTTTGAAAAATTTGCTAGTAGTGAATATATCATTGGAACAGAAGAAAGTGATAAGTCATACTCCTGCTTCATTTTTGTTTCTTAAGCCACATAGTCTAACTATAGTTACTTCTTTACTATTTCCAGTTGTGGCATTCTAGTCTCCAACCATAGGAAGCACATCTTGTTTACATGTTCTACCAGTTTCAGATAGCATTTGACCATAAAGCTCCTCAATTTCCTCTTCTTTTGCATCATTGGTTGGGAAATAAACTTAAAAAACTGCCATATTGAAGAATTTTTTACCAAGTCCTAGTTGATATTATTCAGTCAAATCCACTCCATTTTATTTTTCAGATCCTACTATATCAACATGTAGTTGATTAACTCTATTGAGAATGTCCATATTCATGCTTCTTACAGTCCACATACCCATTATGATTTTGCTTCTGTCAGATTTTCTTTTCTTGCAACATCAATAACTATTTGGCTTTAATCTAGCCATGTCGTTATCATCATTAGTACTCTGAAAGCTCTTCCTCTGTAGTATGTTGAATGTCATCTGACTGAGGAGCCTGTATGTGGCACTACAGCATATCAGTTCATATTGTCTATCATTCTGGTTTTCTTGGTATAAAATACAGAAAAATACCTTTTTCTGAATAGTTTAAATGACATCTCTGCACCTCTGCTGTAGACTCTAAAGTGATCATCTACCTCCAACAAGTTTCTGTATCACTACCGTCAGAAATAGGTGTCTACTTGCTTCAGCAAGGCTGTAAGATGTATTTCATGCCTTAGATGATCCATATGCAGTTGGCACTTAATCCTAGAGTTCTTTGCTCATCCTCCTAGGAACACCCCTTCATCATAGTGAGGCAACATAGTGGGTGCAACATAGTGAGGCAACATAGTCTTGAGTGTGTCTCTATCATCACCATAATATAAACATCATATAATATTAGCATGTATTTGTTTTCATTTAATCACTATTTATTATTCCCCCTCATAAGGCCCCTCCATCTTACTTTTTCAGCTATTGAATCATGTTGGAAATTGTGTTCAAATTTCCAATAACAGAAGTCCTACCTCCAAACTTTTACTTTTCTCTAATATTAATTATATACTCCCACCCACCTTAACTAATGTAGCCTGTGGCATTGCTGCCTAAACATTCAGGAGATTAAATCATTAAGAAGAAAAAAATATATACAGATAATTCTGTCAGCTAATTTTGCTCTAAAGTATCTTCAACATTTCTGCTTTTTTCTCCCTCTGGAAAAGAACCACTTCAGCCAGAGTACTGATCTTGATTTTGTAAATGTAACACAATACTAGAATCTGAAAAACAGTGAAGTTCAACTACATCCCATTGTTTTGACTGAGAAAAATCTCAGGAGACTCATACTATTAACTGTGGTGAATGTGTGAAACAACAAAATCAATTCTTCTTTCTCCTCCTTCTTGTCCTTCTCCTTCTACTTGAATTTTCATACTAAAAAAGTAAAGATTGAAATGCTGAAAACAAAAATAGTACAAATCAGGAATTCAGAGCAGGTAAACATTGTTGAAAGAACATCTGTTTATTATTGCCCCCCTGAATAGCTTGCATTTTTATTGCTGTTTTATTAATTCCATTCACTAAAAATCTTGCAAACAATGATGCAGACTAAACCTCTCCCTCCCCCCGCCCCCAGTTTGAACTGCTACTTGTCTATGTAAATCAAAACTGAGATGGAGTACTAATTTTATTGGTGAAACTTGTTAGGATTGGGCAATTAAAGCAGGCAAAGAAAACTATGTTTTTCATTATCGAAAATACTTTTTGTTGTTGTTGTTGTAAGTCGCGAAGTTGTGTCTGACCCATCGCGACCCCATGGACAATGTTCACCCATGCCTTCCTGTCCTCTACCATCCCCTGGAGTCCATTTAAGTTCACACTGACTGCTTCAATGACTCCATCCAGCCACCTCATTCTCTGCCATCCCCTTCTTTTGCCCTCAATTGTTCCCAGCATTAGGCTCTTCTCCAGTGAGTCCTTCCTTCTCATTAGGTGGCCAAAATATTTGGGTTTCATCTTCAGGATCTGGCCTTCTAAAGAGCAGTCAGGGTTGATCTTCTGTAGGACTGACTGGTTTGATCACCTTGCAGTCCAAAGGACTCACAGGAGTCTTCTCCAGCACCATAGTTCAAAGGCCTCAATTCTTTGCCACTCAGCCTTCCTTATGGTCCAACTTTCACAGCCATACACTGAAACTGGAAAAACCATAGCCTTGACTATAAACACTTTAGTTGGCAGGATGATGTCTCTGCTTTTTAGTGTGCTTTGCCATAGCCTTCCTCCCCATATAAAAATACAATTTTATATTGTTGCAAATCTTAGAAATTCTCCTTCTAGAAAGTAAAGTCACTGACATAATACCATTACATTTTCCTTACTATAATTTCAGTCCTATCAGTCACATGCAATGTTTTATTAATAGGATCATGTTTTGTAAGGATACCATTGTTTTGATTAAATTTTGCCAAAGAATAAATTCATCTCTATTTACTTAAAGTGTGCTGATCAATTAGCCAGTTCCTGTTTATTTGCTGGTTTCATTTGATAGCATGTCTCTTCCAGAACATTGTTGAGAAGCAAAGCTGTTATATCATGAATTATGCCTTTTGTATATGTAACATTTGAGAAACTAAAAAGGCTAAGTACTATACACAAGGAAAAAATGGCAAGTATCTTTAGGAATATAAAAAAGATGGAAGTTCAAAGGTTCCATCTTCTTCCATGACAGAAGAAGGTAGTCTTAACTTGAAGAATCAGGACTAACCTGGATATGCTTGAAAGAATTTCATTATTGTACCTTGCATACAATAATATACCATACTGTACACTAATTATAATGATAGACTCAGCTTGATGTGTTTTTCTAGACTTTAATTTTACTTAGTTACAAAGTTCACAAGTGATGACTTGTTTTTTTATTGCTCTATTCAGGGCTGAAATTCAGAGGAGTTCCAACATGACTTCCAAATGATTGCTACTTTTTAAGGATACATATGTCCTTCTCTGTGTTTCCTCAATATTTGGAAGTCATCAAGATCACATGAAGACTTTGCATTTTGGGGTAGAAAAGAACTGTGTTTCAAGGTTGGATGAACACATGATGTTGACCAATGAAACTGTCATGTGCGAATATTTGAATTAATATAATTCAATAAAATTATAAAGATTTCAAAATAAATTTTGGAATCTTTATAATTTTATTGAATTATATTAATTCGTTATCATATTTTTCTTTTCTATTATCCTCTTTTTTTACTTTTGTGTTGTATTATCACACAGGTTGTTTAACAAAATATAGAATAAAATGTAAAAATAAACACAATTCTTTTCAAAAAAAAATAAGCAAAAGCCTGATTTTTATGTTATCTTGCCTGGCTCTGTTCAGTCTGAAGTAACAGTATTAGATTAATACAGTATTAGATTTTGACTCATGAAATTGGGTAGTCTTCTGAATGGGAAGTGGTCTTCATCGTTGGAAAATGAGAACTGAATTGCCAAGATTGTGTGTGTGTGTGTGTGTGTGTGTGAGAGAGAGAGAGAGAGAGAGAGAGAGAGAGACAGAGACAGAGAGAGAGACAGAGACAGAGACAGAGAGACAGAGACAGAGACAGAGAGGGGGAGAAGGGAGAGGAAGAGAGAGGGGGGGACACATTTTTGGTAATTGTAAACCAAGTAACTGGGCAATAATATGCACTTCTGCATAGTAGAGTCCAAACGAAATATCATCAAACAATATAATGACAAAAACATCATCAAAAAGATAATGAAGTTTAAATGAGATGCAGGACATAAATGCAATGTAATTCAACTCAATAAACATTCTGAAATCTTTTAGTATAAATTAATAATATTTGAATTGTACTAAAGATAGAATTAACATTTATGTTTATGATTTGGTAGGTGAAATTAAAAAGTTTCACTTGTACCACCTAATTGTATTTTTATTAATGTTCTTGGCTCTGAATCATGTTGGCATAACTAGGACATCACTCCATAGTACTGTCAATCTATCAAGGAGCAATATCTATGTTGGAAGTTTCCTTGCTACCAAGTTATTCCTATAACAATGTTCAATGCAGGTTTCTTTTCCAAAACTTTTGTTCCTTCCACTAGGTTACTTCTTACATTTGACTTTTTACATATTTATATACCCATTGTGCCACAACTTTTCTACAATACTTCCACATAAGAAATCTTTCATCAGTACAGATTCCAAATTGAATATATGCAATCATTTGTATCTGATTAGAGTTGCCATATTTACAGAGAATCATTGAATAAGGGCCAGTATGTGCTTGTGTGTTAGTAGGTGTGTGCATGTGTTTGAGTACATGTTTAATAGAATAAGATTTTAAGGTGAAGCTAAAGGTTCCCCTCGCAGTTGTTGTTGTTCCTTACTCTGCCAGTTGTTCCTGACTCTAGGGGGTGGTGCTCATCTTTGTTTCAAAGCCGAAGAGCCAGCACTGTCCCAAGATGTCTCCATGGTCATGTGGCCGGCAAGACTAAATGCCAAAGGTGCACAGAACACTGTTACCTTCCCACCAAAAGTGGTCCTATTTTTCTACTTGCATTTTTTACATGCTTTCGAACTGCTAGATTGGCAGATGCTGGGGCAAGTAACGGAAGCTTATCCTGTTACACGGCACTAGGGATTTGAATCACTGAACTGCCGACCTTTCGATCGACAAGCTCAGCATCTTAGCCACTGAGCCACTGCATCCTTCACAATAAGATATTGGGAATATATAAATAGAGTAAAACCATTACAGAAAAGATATTTTCAGAATAACTCTACCTTAATTACACTATGTTTAAGTTGATTAAAAAAATTAGTTTGGCAGACTTTCAAGTTTCTCTTACGTTACACTACAGTACCAGTAATAAAGATTATATCTGAAATCAAAGTGGTGTTTTCTGGGTTTGTCACACTCAAAACAGTTGATAGAAGGAGATCCAGAGTGCTTTAGTGGTTAAATGTTAGTGCTAAAAGCAGTCCAGCTGGCACAGAAACCAACTGCATGCTTTGGGCAAGTTATTCATTCTCAGTCTACATTGGGAAGTTAACAAACATTTATCTACCAAACTAAACTGCACCAACATGTTGAATTATGATCCATAACAGACCTTCATTTTGCAATGGATTGATTCTGGCTGTTAATAATAATATGCTTTTATGTCCCAACAATTCTTGATGTAATCTAAAAAATTGTAATCTATACAGCCTAATCAAACTTTAGTCTGTTCCTCCTAGGCTCTCTAATAGTATGATCATTGAAACTTCATGACTTCAATAGAAATACTTTTTTTATACATTTGTATTACCTTTAAAATAATAAGAAAGAAAAAAATTAAAAGTACAAAACACAAAAATATATAATGAAAATGCTATTATGCTTAAAAATGTATAATATAAAATATATGATATTAAATATATATAAAGTATAATATGTTGTTACAGTAAACAGTTACATTAAATATATACAATACACATATTATACATATATATATATATATATATATATATATATATATATATATATATATATATATATATATATATATATATATACACTGCTCAAAAAAATAAAGGGAACACAAGCAGAAGACATCCAAGATCTGAATGAATGAAATAGCCTTATTAAATACTTTGTTCTTTACATACAGTAGTTTATACACTGCTCAAACAGCTAAAGGGAACACAAAACTACTGTATGTAATGAACAAAGTATTTAATAAGGCTATTTCATTCATTCAGACCTCGGATGTCTTCTGCTTGTGTTCCCTTTATTTTTTTGAGCAGTGTATTTCAATACACATATAACTATCATGCTTTGTACATTACTATATTGTGTATAAATAAGCTCGATATTTCATTATATTTATCCATACAAAATTTATATCTATAGGCAATCCACTCATAAGGAGCAAGTGAATCAGTGATAAGTTAACATCTATCATCATCACTTGCCTGATAGATCTAGAGATCTCAAAATTTGTCTACAAAAAGAGTATTGTCTTCCAAATATTTTGAAATTTGATTAATAAGCCTTGACACCCATACATATACGTATACCTATACACATACACATATATATACAATTCTACTTCTTCTAGAAACCATTGCAGAAATCATTGCAAGGTGGGGCCTTCCATGTTGATTTTAGATTCTACTCAGTTATTAATTATTGGCAAATCAATTCACTATTTGCTCTACATAACCCTTTAGAATTATCTCACTTCACTTACTGCTATTCAGTTATTTGTATTAAATAAGATTGTAATTGGTTCAAAATTTCCATCACTGGACAAAAACAGCATAAGATCACCTAAAAAAACCACGAGTCTAACATAGGAAGAGCACATGGACAATTCTTATTTTCCCTACTGTTTCCAAGTGTCCATTAATTCTGTTTTCAAAAACTTAAAAAATGCAAACTGGCCAGAAGTGAGGCAGCAAGTCAATTGGTATGCCCTTTCAGACATTGAACTAACAGTTTGAAGCAACATAAAAATAACTTTTATCTGATATTCATCTGGCATGCATGGTTGTTGTCCTGTGCTTTGGAGCACAACATTAGTCTAGCTTGTTAAAAAGCATTTTTGAATCCTAAAATTCTGCTTGATAAAATGGTGTGTTTTTGATGTTCATTTCCTTCTTTGTTCCAAATGTTGAATTATTATGCAGTACTGCATTGGTACAAGTGTAATCACAATCAATTTATGGGAGCTAAAATTGGTAAATTATGACTAAGATCCTGCAGACCCTTGCTAACAATAGTAATCACAGAAAAGAAAGTACAGGAATGAATTTACATTATAAACACAATTAGCCATTTATGATGCAATTTATGCATACTTCATCAGGGATATATCCCAGTTTATCATCTAAGCGTAAGCAATAAAAAGCATAGGATTGCGAACTTATACTTTTATAAACTCATTTGAGGTATATGGTCATTCTTGTAAAGCATAATGACTTCACCACTCTCCTTCCATTACAAAAATATAAATAATTTTAGCTTAATAATAGACTAGAGTTTTGTTTATTGTTTTGCTCAGGACTTTTCTTACTTAGGTCATATAAAAATAATGGAATGCAAGTATTAATAAATATGGGAGGATGGGGGAGATGAACTGGACAGCTTGTTCCATTCAGGCAGATGACTTTATTGTGCTTACCTTTAGGTTTCCAAAGGTGCCCAAGAATATACATATGCCTACAAATATCTTCCTGTAATGATATGTGAGAATGACTTTGGAGAAATGTGGAACAGAAGAGGTGTTAAATTCACAGAAGGAATAAGGACACAGCAAACATTTGAGAAGGGACTGTTCCTAGTTTTTGGGTTGTAAAGGCGAGGAGAGAGAGATCAAATCTGCAAGATTCTGATCTTATAATAAAATAGAGCTTATAATAAAATAGACAGTACTTCTGGCTATGCTTCTTTCTGCACTACCTTGCAAGGTTTACATTTCTTTGACATCAACTATTATTCTTGTCCTTTCTGAGACTATAGATACATAGTCATAGATCCTTGATGGCGAACCTATAGCATGCGTGCTACAGGTGGCACATGGAGCCATATCTGTGAGCACGCGAGAGTTGCCCTAGCTCAGCGTCAGCTGATTTTCAGGCCTTCTGGGCCCACCGGAAGTCAGGAAACAGGCCATTTCCAGCCTCCAGAGGGCCTCTGGGGGGATGGGGAAGGCCGTTTTTGCCCTCCCCAGGCTCCAAGAAAGCCTCTGGAGCCTGGGGAGGGTGAAAAACAGGCCTCCCAGGCCCACCGGTAACCTTTTTGCTGTCATGTGCCGAAAGCGGGCGGGGCCCAGGGGGCATTGAATTATGAGTGTGGGCACACATGCATGCAACACTCCCCCCCACTTTTGGCACACAATGGTAAAATGGTTAGCCATCACTGCCATAGACATTCACACCAATCCCACCATTGTTTTTTGAGGTAAACAATATTAACACAATTGCATGTAACACTATGAACAATAAAACAGAAAGTAAAGAAGGCATGATAAAATCAGGAAAAAGCTCTCTGAAACAATTCTGACTTTAAAGACTTCTGAAAAATTAACAGGGAGTAGTCCAGCCTAACCGTCACCAAGAGGCTGCAGTGCTACCGTGGAAAAGCAGAACCATCTTGCTTCAGACACACATACACCAGACCTCTGGAAAATGAGGGATCAATAATAGTTTGGTTTTATCTGATCTAATCAGCTGGTACTGGTAAGAATAGACTTTAAATACTGTTATGCAAAGTGCAGAAAGGAAGTAAGAAATAGTAATCTGGAGAAATGTTAAGAAAATAAAGTCTGGCTAAATGTAGTTTATAAACCTAGTTCAGTATTTCTCAACCTCAGCAACTTCAGGATGCAAGGACTTCAATTCTAAGAATTGCCTAACCAACCTGGAATTCTGGGAATTAAATTACACACATCTTAAAGTTGCTAAGGTTGAGAAACACTAATCTAGTTCAAATATTTTTACTTTTATGAATTAGCGCTGCTTCCTTTATATCATTTACTCTTTTTCATATATATATATATTTTTAATCTGACCTCGCTCTCTTTCTCTCTGTGAGCTAAGAAAGTAGCATGGCATAAAGCTAAGTGCCAACCTTAGCCCATTCTTTATTCCTAGGCATCTTACAATTTTGTATTTAGGAAATATAAATGACAAAAATTGCATGAAAGCTTTGTTTGGACATGTGCCTAACTTCCCTGAAAAAAGAATTACAAAGGTGAGCAGGGATAAGAGTGCTTATGGGTGAAGGGTACGACAGAGAATGAAAGGTGGCATTTTGCATAACTGGTATTTTGCAGTTATTTGAGTCCTGGAAGCCATTTTGTGAGAGCACTAATCTACATTAACACAATTCTATACATGTTCATAGCCTAAGAACAGAAAATCCCTTAGATTAGTTCTTAGGATACTGGCTTGAATTCCTGTCTTTACCTTTATCGGTTTATATTAAATTAGGTTTCACAGTTAAATGGCAGGCAGATATAACATTAACTTTTTTTTCAAATGGTACAGTTGTGCCTAATAAATTTAACCAGTGAAAATAAGTGAGGGTATTGTTTAGTTGATTTTCAAGGTAATGTCCCAGAATTTGCACATATCTTTACAAATAGTATAGAATGAAGTAGTTTCTCTCTTTTCATTTTTTGAAAGACTGATTGAAGAAAAAATGAAACTGACAGGTTTGTCCATCTGTAAAAACAGTTTGGCATTTATTTCCTTGGATTCTGCTTTTTACATAGTTGCATTTAAACAAAGGACACAATAAACAAACAAACATTATTTTGTCTCCTTTGTAACTAACATTCAATCTTGAAGGTTTTTCTTAGTCAAATTAATGGCAGAGAGGTCTGACATGAATGAAATGAAGTAAAAAGTAAAAAAAAAAAAAACACAGGTGAAGAATGGAGCCATACTAGAGAGACCAAAAGGTAAATATGCCACTTAAAAAAAATCCCAAAAGCAATCAGTATGTCCTTGAGAGGAAATAATCAAGGGAGAAGGATAATGAACTAGTAAAGACACTGAGGAAAAGACATATTGCTTTAAATGCTTGATAAGGAAAGCACTGTGGAACACAATTCATTCCCTTAGTTTGCCATACCTTGCGTTATGGTGTCACAGCACAGGGAGAATTATTGTGTTGATTAAAAAAAAAACCAGGAGAAGCTTCCAGAAGTAACACAAACAACAATTTATTGGCAATCTAAAACCAGCTGAGTGCTACAAAATAGAGCCATTAAAATAAAATATAGCTCAAACCCAATATTTGACTAAACTTACAGAAAATGAGAAGTTTATGTAATTAATGTCAAATGAATAAAGCTGGGTTTTCTCTAGCAGCTGATTGTTACACTTTCTGCAAATCCAGCAGAGCCTGATAGTTTATAAATATATTCCAGATATTTATGGAATATCTGATGAAAGGCAGCGCCCACATGGAAATGCCTCTTCTTTCTTCCAATCCTGTGTGGATGGCCTGGGACATGCAGGTCTGACAAGTATCTCTGTTAATTACTGTTGAAGATCTTTAGGTATTAACTGTAATTTGTTTGATATTCTCAAATACTAAATGCCACAGGCCCTGAGGATTGCCTGTCTCCCGTGACTTCTATACATCCAATAAGATCTGACAAGGTGATCACACTCCAGGTCTTGTTACTTAAGCAGTGTCAGCCAGTGGAACCCAGTACACCTGCCTTTTCTGATGTCACACCTGCCTTGTTGAAAAGCTGTCATCTCCCTGAGATTCTCACAGTCTTGGCCTTCCCTGACTTTTGAAAAGCCATGGCTTTACCCCAGGCACTGGGTTTTAGACCAAATGTGGCTCTTATTGAGTATTTGCATTTGCTTGAAGTTTTTACGTGTTTTATTATAATATTTGTTTCATGTTTTTAATCCTGAGTTGCACATCAATTGGGCAGTTGTGTAAATTGTTCTAATAGGCGAATACATTTTAAAAGGAAAGACAGCCTCCTTTCTATCAAGATCTGTGGTGATTGCATCCAGACAGTTTACTTGAAAACATTGAAGAGAGGGATTGTCCTTGCTATCATCTGGAATGTGGGATTTTCCATTCTAGTCTGGGATTTTCCAGCAGTTCCCTTCAAGTGACAATCTTAAGAACATGAGCAGTACCCAGCTGGATTGGACCCCTGGTCCATCTAATCCAGCAGTTTATTCTCATGGTGGCCAATCAACTACACAAGAAAATCTAGTGTCCCAGCAGATGGCCTTCAGACGGCAATTATACCGTTATCAGGAGTATAATAGCCATTGATCCCAGTAGTGGATTGCCCCTGGTTTGGACCGGTTCGCAAGAACCGGTAGTAAAACCGGCAGGAGGCTCCACCCACCAACCCGGACGTCATCATAGGTGATCTATGCATGCACGAGTGCAATGCAGACTGGTAGTAAAGGTAAGTAGAACCCACCCCTGATTTATTCCCATAAATCCCATGACTTGCTTGAACCAATCCAAGCTTGCTTACTTTCTAAGGTCAATCAAGGTTAGAATGGCTATCTTCACTGAAGGATCTTTAATATAATAATGAGGTGCTACCATATCACAAGTATCTTTTTTTAAAAGAATTGCACTCACTGAAAACATTATTGAAATGGTTGCCAAATTATTGCCTTCTGTCCAGTGGTTAAAGCACTGAAATAGGTGTAGGAAAATCTGCATGGAATCCAGTTGGTGTCTTTGGGCTAGTCACACTATCTCATTTCCAAAAATATTGCCAACAAACCTGCAGGGGCATGTCATGTGATCACCAGAAATCAAAATAAACTTGTCCAAACCTTCCTCCCCAAAAGATGTTGAATGCTTAAATGTACAAAGAAAGATTTTCAGTACCTGAAAAGAGTAAGGGAGTGAGTACATTTCAGATCTGGCCCACAGGGCTGCCCTGGAAACAGCTAAGGACAAGTCCACAGTGCCTCTGCCAGTGAAAATGGAGCTCAGGAGGGTCGCATGTGGCCCTCCCAAGCTCCATTTTCACTGGCAGAGGGTTGCAGGAGGCTGTTGCAGCTGAAAATGGAGCTCGGGAGCTTGTTTTCACTGGCAGAGTGCTCAGGCCACCTCTGGTGCCCCAACACAAGTGACATCAAGCTGGCCACACCCATTCTGGCCATGCCTTCCCAGCCCCCTTAAGTCAAACACAACCCTGATGTGGCCCTCAATGAAATTGAGTTTGACACCCCTGTTCTACAGTGTAGGAGCAACCACAGAGTATCTTTGTTCTAATCCATGTCCCTCACCTCTTGTGCAAGTGAGATTTCCACAATCATCCTTATGTATACTCACAGGATATTGAATAAAGTGATCCCTAAATTAACTTGGTGCCATGCAGGATAAGGCTTTGGAGTCAATGGACAACCCTTTATATTAAGCCTAGAAGCCTACTGGTAACTAGTGCAGTAACTGTGTAATAGATATTATTTCAAAGTAGTTGGTTTCTTCTACTTGCAGCCTGGCTACTACATTTTGTACCACTTATAACTTCCTAGCACAATGATGATTGCATTGTCCAATAAGATGTAATAAGGAGTGGAAATTAGTACCATCAGGTTTCCAGGTCTACACAGGGCTAAGATGAATGTATCAACCAAAGCTGATGTATCACAAAAATCTAGTGGCCATGCATCCCACCTGTTGTTTAAGAATGAGATTTGAGTCCAGACAGACTCTCCAGGCTCCCTGGTCAATTGCTGTCACAATTACAGAGAGTTCACTGCAAGTTTGGTAACAAGTTTTGTTTTTTCCCTGACCCTCTTTTTTCCCTTAATTTTTTCTTTCTGTGTTTTTATATTTTATCTTCTGCTGAAATTTAATAAAGTCTTATAAAAAAATAGTGCTAAGGCTGTAATTTTCACTCTTCTGCCTGGGAATTTGGGAGTAGGATTCTCATTCAGCTGTAACTAATCCACTGGGGGGAAATCATACATCTATAAAAATAACTAAGGTAAAAATAATATTGCAGTTGATATTCTTGTTGGCTTACACAAGGAATATTCTGTCATATTTTAATCATAAATGATAGTTATGAAATGGTAGTTATGGAAATAATTTATGCTAAATGATGGAAAGTTTCGTTGATTCTTTAAACTGCTGAATGAAAAGAAAACACAGTATATGAATGCCTGATGTGGATTAACAGGACATTTCTGATTCCTGTACTAGATAAACTAAGAAATATTAAAATGAATTAAAAGTGCTTATCTACCAATTGACAACAAGGTGACTTCAGAAGCTTCTGGAAAAAAGCTTGCAGGCCTAAAGCCTGACAGAGGTCCAACAAGATATTCTGTACAGTATAAATGTTGAGTGTGTATGGGTAAGAAACATATTCCTTTAGCTTGAAATTTGGCTTGTAAGGTTTTTTGTTACTATTATTAAATAATGCCCACATGGAGTAGCCCACATGTACTAAAGGGAGGGAGCTTATAACAAGTTGGCACAACACTGCTTTTAGCATTTGGAGGAATGCAGGAAGATCCTCAGGATGCTCATACTTTTAATGGAAAACCCAACCACATGGGAAATAATAATAATTGAAAAATAAGCCATCTCTAGAACTCAGAGAAGTTGGATTGACCACTGCATAATTTTCCTTTACTTTTTGGCTATTATAATACATTCTTGACAGCCAATTTGATGTAGTAGTTAAGGCATCAGGCTTAACTGGCTGAAACTGGGAGATCCTCAGGCTTCCAGATGGGTGACCTTGGGTTAGTCAATTTCTTTCAACCCTAAGAAGAGGCAATGGCAAACCACTTCTGAAAAACCTTGCCAAAAAAACTGCAGGGACTTGTCCAAGCAGTTTCCAGAAATTGAACACAATTGAATGGAAGGAAAAAACATTATATTGTTGGATTGTTATATTGTTGAGTTTCATTTTTTGTTACTTAATGTGTAAATTAACAGCAAATGAAAAACAACAATATAATAATCTTAATCCAATGTTATTCCAATGTATTATTTGCAGAGAAATCAAAATTATTCTTATTCTCCCTGATATAAGATACATATTTGTATTGTGTTTGATCTTGGTGTACAAGTAGGGATGTGATCTTTTCTGAATCTGAACCAATTTCTCCACACGTTATTCTTAATGAAGCGTGCAAACCAGCGTCTGCATTTCCTGTGTCGGATGAGGAAAGCACATCTTTTTCCTCCTGTCCTGGCCACTTTTTACAGAGGCACGACTGACAAACTTCATCACTGTTTGGTTTGGTGGCTGCAGTGCCTCAGAGAGAAAGTCCATTCAGAGAGTGGTAAGGACAGCCGAGAAGATTATAAGAAGCTCACTTTCAGTAATTCAGGATATTGCTTATAAGCGCTATGTGGTGAGAGCTCAAAGCATTGTTACAGACCCCACACCCACATCATGGTCTGGTTCTGTTGCTCCCCTCTGGGAGGAGGTTTCAAAGTATTTCTACCAGGACCACCAGATTCTGTAACAGCTTTGGTCCCTATGCCATCCGTCTGGTAAACTTTCAAGAATCGTTTCTCTCGCCATGTACATGTATAAATCTGAATTAGACTCTGTTGTTTCTCCATGTTATATATGTGGGTATATGCATAATTATTTGTTTGTTTGTTTTGTTATGTTTATGTAGTGTATATTTGAGGTGAAGACCCTTTGAGAGCAATGAATTCATTTTAATGTATGCTGATTAATGTACATTCAAAGTGACAATAAAGTTATTCTAAGTCTTCTAAGTCTAACTTTTAGGCAAAACAAACAGGCTCTGGTTTTCTCACATATGTTTATTATACACTGTTATTATGTTATAAAAGTAGCATATTTTATAGTGGTTGTTTTTATAGTGTGGTTTTTAATCTATTGAATATCACCCAGGGTCAATTCTGGTGAGATGGAGAGCTATATAAAATAGATAGATAGATAGATAGATAGATAGATAGATAGATAGATAGATAGATAGGTAGGTAGGTAGGTAGGTAGGTAGGTAGGTAGGTAGGTAGGTAGGTAGGTAGGTAGGTAGGTAGGTAGGCAGGCAGGCAGGCAGGCAGGCAGGCAGGCAGGCAGGCAGGCAGGCAGGCAGGCAGGCACAGACAGAAGACAGACAAACAGACAGATGTTTCTCAAATATAATACTAATTTTCCTTTTGCCTTTAATTCAGATATGCAAAGATAAAGGAGCATGCCTGTGCATATATGACACATATCCACTGGTATAGCTGTTATGGAGAAACAAGTGGAAGAAACACTTGGAAGAAACACTTCCAAAAATGGAAGTGGCTTTTCATTAACTCCATCTTATCAAATCTGTATCTGCCACATTCCCTGGTAGTCTTGTATCCAAGAATTAATTTTGCTCATCTTTTTGAGAGCAGGCAAAGAACCAATTTTGTAAAATGTTACCTGCCACTTAATCTAAACAATTGCTACCAGCCTGCCCTCCATGAGGACCTGTATACTGCACAAGTCAAAAAGAGGGTTGTGAAAATACCTACAGACCAGTTTTTTTCCCAAATGCCATCACTCTGCTAAACAAATAATTCTCTCAACACTGTCAAACTATTTACTAAGTCTGCACTATTATTAATCATCTCATCATTCCCACCATCCATCTCCTTCCACTTATGACTGTATGACTGTAACTTTGTTGCTTGTATCCTTATGATTTATATTGATATTGTTTCTTGATTGCTTATTTGTACCCTATGACTATCATTAAGGGTTGTACCTTATGATTCTTGATGAACTTATCTTTTCTTTTATGTACACTGAGAACATACGCACCAAGACAAATTCCTTGTGTCCAATTATACTTGGCCAATTAAAAATTCTATTCTATTCTATTCTATTCTATTCTATTCTATTCTATTCTATTCTATTCTATTCTATTCTATTCTATTCTATTCTAATACCTCTTTCTGCAGGATGCTCCCTATTTTCCTTTTCTCTCTTTTTTTCTTGAGCATATGGACCCACTTCCAAATAAATCACAGAATTGCAGTCATTCATCATTACAGGCTTTATGGAAAGATGGGCAATGTTTGCACTTGTGCTTTGAATTGTGGCATCTGAGTTTCATGTGCTTTTTAAGTAAAACTTTCTTTTTAACATTAAAAGTCAAATAGGACTCAGAGACTGAAGGATGATAAGATAGGTATGTGCTGGTATATTTTTAGCTAAGTCAGCATTTTGGAGACCCTAGATCTACATCAATTGCCTATTTGAACAACATAAATCATTCACTTCTTTTGACTTAAAGCTATTTTGTGTACTTAATGTGCACCATAGATATGTCCTTATGTAAGAAATCTGATAAAAAAAAAATAGCTTTAAGAAATGTATATCTTCTTTGTACTTAATAGTTGGGTTATTTCAGTTCCGAAGTTTTTCCTTTTCCTCCAGAATAACATACTTTTCCTCCAGGAAATATTCCTCCAGAATAACATACTTTCTTTTAAAATTGGGTTAGAAGAATGACCAAAGACTTGATTCTACACCCCAAGTGTGGGAAAGGACACATCCCCTGACTGTTTTAGCACTGTTGTCTGTGCTGCTTTATTTATTTATTGGTGAAATTTATTGTCTGCCTATCTTACCACAGTGTAATTCACCTGTTGGGTATTTTAATTTTTGTATGTATTTATTGCATTCAAAATATGATTGCTTTTATTTTATCTGTTATTGCCTGCCATCCAGATGAGATGCATAGCTTTAAAAAAAAACTGAATGAATGAATAAATAAGTAAATAAATCAATAAATCAATATTACCATTACTTGACCATCCTTTGGGATGGGATGAGATCTTTAAAGAGCCTTCTCTGTGTTATTAGGCTAGAGTGATGCCAACCATTGCTTGTTCTGTTTCCAAAATAATCTGACCAGCAGTGCATGTTGTTGATATTTCTGGGTCAGCTAACCATGCACAAACACATGGGATTTTTTTTTTTCTTGGAGAAAGAATAAGCAAAAGACAATCCTTACAATTATGAAAGAGTGAATTTGCATTGGGCCTGTTCTCCATCTTTATGTTTGGTTGTATTTTAGTTGTTCTTTTTTACTTTAGAATTCAATCACACTTTCATTCATTCCTTTTTAATTTGGTGAGTCATTTTCATCAATATTTTGTTAAAAATACTTGCAAAAGTCAACTTATTATTTTATAAAGAAAAACTGTCAAGATGCTGATTTCTATCTACATTGTTGGAAATTCTTTTAGCAGTTTCAATGTACTCCTCCTGTTTTCACAAACAATGAGCTGTTTTAATTTAGGAAGCACACAGTAGTTGCAGAATTCCTTGATTGAGATGATCAGTGATATCTCTGAATATATTTATAATATTAAAAAAAAACCCTTCCTGTTAAAAATCTCAGTTACTATTTTTGTCACATATAAACACACACATGTGCTCACACAACATTTTGATAATTTTTATGCTAACTTTCAATCACATACTATAACAAATTTTTTCACGGTAGTGGAAAGTATATTTCAAACGGTATTGCCTTGTAAGTATTTCAATATTTTACACATTTCCTTTCTTTATTCATTCAAAGCGCAGACTAGAAAATCAAACAAGTGCTTCCAGCTTTCAGTAGATGCTTGTGGCATTCACCATCAGTATCTGAAATCTTTATTCCCATGGACTCATTACAAATGATCAGTTCTCACTGAGTGGCAAAGATGGATGCTTAAGATGCCTGGCTGGAGCAAAAGACGGATAAGACAGATACAAAGGTAATATTGGCAGACTTAGGAGAAATAAAATTGGCAGGAGAGGAGCTTCAAGATACTTGAAATGAGGTTTGTTTCTCTACTTTGAGAAAATAAGATGTTTGCTAATATGTATTACTTCTGCACATTTTAAGATGTAGTAATATAAGATGTCAGAAGGAGATCTAAAGACACAATGCAACGAGGTGGTTTGGGGAGCAGCAGACCAGGGCTGAATTCCCCTCCTGCTTAGTGTTATCCTGCCAGTGTATGCTGAAAGGAAGAAAGAGATGTAAAAGTAGGCATCCTCTTTCCTAACACAGCCTTCCTCTCGAATAATATTTTTAAATACTACTTCTCTGAAAAGTTATCTTTACAGTGCATCTTAACAAAACACTGTAAGATAGGTCCCTACCATTATTACTTAGGCCAATGGAAAATTGAAAAGAGAAATATTTTTCTTAAAATTATTTAGTCAGCTGATGATAAATGTGAATTTGAACTGCTGACTAGCTAGTCTTTTATCTCTTTTTGTGCTGGCTCTTATTAAATCAGTTTTTCAATCTGGTCTTGTGCCTTTGAAATACTCAACTACTCAAGAATTGTCCTGAAGACAGGATCCAATCACTCATTAGACTGCATCTAAGGAGTATGGGATGGAGTAGTTCAGAATAGTAGTTCATTACTGAAAGTTCTGACGCAACCAATAAAGCATTAATTTTGAGTAAAATATTGTCTTCCTAAGCAATTTGTTCTTGATGTGATATTATCATCATGAGACACTGCACTTTTATGTTAATAACAGTCACTAGGCATCAGAGTATCCTGTGAAGGGACTATAGTAATAAATGTTGGGAGATCACTATCGAAGGTCTGAGGTCTGAAGCCCAAGAAAACAGCCATTTCCAGATACTTTTCTGAAGTTTGTATGTTAAGCATAGAATGTCATTTCACAATTAAGTCTCTTGAACCATAACTTTGTAAATATTACATAGCACTGAAGGAGAAACTGAAAGTAAAACTGTGAAGCAAAAAAAAAAAAAATGGGCCACCTATTGCCTCCAGGAAAGTCACTGGTTGAAAGAAATGCAATGGAGAGTATCTGGAGGAAGTGAAAACATAGAGTTTTGCTGAACTGCATGTGGAACAATGTAGTTTCTATCAGCATTAATTCTCATATTTCATGAGGCAGCATTCTAGTTTCAATATGGTAATGTTGCAGATATAGTTTTTTAAAAGTTAATTTGAAAGTTATCATGCATCTAGAAAACATTTGACATATGAACAAAACTGAGGATTTGGGTTACAATCTGAAAAGTTCATGATGGAATAAAAGTCAGAATCTGGAATGGTCATGGACAATCTTGTCCTCCAGGCCATGTATGGTTTTCAACCCACAGTTCTTCAGTGTTTTTGCCAGGGGGAAAAAAAAGGGGGGGGGAATCTGCTTTGTAACATTTTATTTCTATTAAACTCAGCACTTCATGGAAAATTATTCATTCTGGTCACCAAACTAACCCTTCAGAAATCTAATTCTCATCTATTCCGATGTTACATTTATTGCCAGCAAATAAATGCTCTCATTGTCAATTGTAAATTTCAGTCAATAAATAAATAAAAAATTGAAATTGTAAAGCATGGCCTCTAATCATTGAAAGGTTGCTGCTCCTGACTTAACATGTTGACGATGAAATCAATGTTGTGAGAGTGGTCTGATCATTATGAATGAGAAGATGAGTCCGGGTTAGTGTTGTGCATATAAAGGTACTGTTGTTGCCAAAAAGTCATAATTTCATTGGATGACTGGAAGCTTCATTTCATCTAGAGAAAGGAAGGGAAAGTTGAGAGGACCATGCTAAATGTTTTGAAAGAATTGCTGCAGAATAGATTACACAGTTTAGAGACTGAAGCAAGCATGGCAAACACATTCAAATGGAATATTTCATATTAAGCTTTCATTCCAAATAAATGAAGTCAAAAGAAGTCTTCTGGCTTCTTGATAGTGATTGCTTTCAACTAAGCTTGCTTGGATATCAGTTTTATTTTAATCTGCAGTTTATAATGTAATCCTAATTTCCACAGGAAAGAGCAACAGTAAGGAGATAGGAGCTGATGGATGAATTTTTTGGATGTGCCCCTTTTTAGTATTAGCAGATGGATTAAAGGGAGGTTCTGCTTAGTAGATTGCATTATTTGCTTTTTTTTCCCCAAATACACCTTCGATTTTAATTTCATTGTAGGACTATGGAAATGTTGCTATCACAACAGAAAGGAACCTTATAAAGCAGGCTTTAAAATCTTATCAGGGTGAAACAGTGAAGACATAATACCTTAAAATATTTTTATTGTAATGGCAGTATATCTGCACACTCTTTTTCTGAAGGAACTCATACCTCCTATATATATCCCCCCACTATTGAAATCATATGGAGCTATTAATTTCTTGTACCTGTTCAACATATTGGACAAGTAGCCAGAGATAATATTCAACATTACTGTTCCTTAGGGATGAACAAAGAGATGGAGAGATTTTTTTTCTCTTTATCTCAAGATTTGGTCAAGGTAATATCAGAATAAAGATAATCAACAGGGAGGGTAGACAAAACAAAAACAATGAAAAAAAATCAAATATTTGTTGTTGTTGTTGTTGTGAGGGACTGTGTCTTGGGAATACAAAGGCAAAAATAAATTTCCTTGCTTCAGAAAAGTACTTTGGTGAAACGACATTTTTAGTGACTGATATTTTATAATCTGAAGACCATTCCTTGAAACATTAAATATTTTAAGACTCACTATCTTGAAGGTTTATTTTATTTTATTTTGGGTGATTTTTTTTAAAGCAGTGGAAGCAGGCTTTCTTTGTGACTCTATTGGCTTGTGCCAAGCTTAGAGAACTGATCACTAAAATATTGGAGTGTTGAGGCATTTATTATCTATTCATTATTTATGCAATGCATACATATCTGCAGATTTAAAAAAAAGAAACTTAATTCAAAACTATCTCAACAAATTTCTTGTAAGGAGTTAGTTAACATACACAATTCTAGAAGAAGATTCAATTTAGTGATGATATTTATTACATGTTGTTGCCTTTGGAAACTTTATCATCAAACTTTAAATTTATCATTCAGAGCTGCGTCAGATTTGTGGCATCCTAAACTACAACACCATTGAAGCATGAAGCTTTAAAATAGGGGTGACAAGCAGACCCTATTCCTATATTATTCATTGTATTTATTTATGTGGGTCCATCCCCTTATTTCTGTGAAGCAAAGCCCAAAGAGAGTTCTTTGTCTGAGGTTTTCCAATGGCTTGGTGAGGAAAGAAACAGCCTGGATGTTTATATGATCTGGCTAAGAAGATTATGTTCAATGTTGAGAAGGTCATTTTTAGTTTAAGAATTTTTTACCCCAAATTTTGGTCCATGCAAAGACATGAAAGGAGGAAATGGCAAAATATATATTTACAAAAGCAATTCTATCACTAGAACATGAGAAAGGTAAAGGAAAAGCATATTAGAAGTTTTTAGAAGAAAAAGACAGGTGCTATCTTGATATTGAAAAAGCTAAACAGGGTGAGACTTGGTTGCTGGTAATTGGATGAAAGATCATCATGAAGTCTCAAGGAGGTAAAAGAACATCCTAGAAGAAGGCAATCATCAATCACTCCCAAGAAAACTAGAGTAGTGTCCATGGAGGACATAAGTTCAACATCAGAGAAGTTTTATCTCTTTCCTTGTAAAGTGAAACCATGAGAAATATGTAGTTTTCATCATTTATTTTTTTTATGGCTATTCCTTGAAGACATTATTTCCTATAAGCTGACAAGCTATATAATTTTAGGTTGCCAAAAATTAACAGTAGGGACTACTCATGTATTTTAATGACTCAGGAAGCCTGGGTCACAACACAGGGGAAGGAAACAGCAAAATCTCCATTCCCACCCCATTCCAGGGGAAGGATATTGCAAAATCTCCTTTTCCACCCCACTTTGGGGCCAGCCAGAGGTGGTATTTGCCAGTTCTCTGAACTACTCAAAATTTCCGCTACAAGTTCTCCGAACTACTCAAACTTTCCACTACCAGTTCTCCAAACTATTCAAAATTTCCACTACCAGTTCTCCAGAACCTGTCAGAACCTACTGAATTTCACCCCTGGCTCAAATGCTTCAGAAAGCATGCAAATGGTGCTTTCTGCAAGTAGTGCTACATGCAAGAAATTTGCATGTAGACAAATCTCCACCACATAGCAACCATTTTTTCTGCATAATTGTCTAAATAGCATAGCCCTGCCTACCAGTGTCAGATACAAACATCTAATAAACTGCACAACTGAATGTTCACACATCCCCATTACTAACAGGTTAAGTTTCTGTATATAAACATTGATAACAAAAACTTCAAGTTTTTCAAGCTTTCAAGCTTCAAGTAAACAACAAAGCTCAGAGAGCCTCAAGGACTCCACAATTCAATAAATTATTTTTGCATGCCGGTTTAGTTTATTTAGGGATTTAATCATTCTTTTAAACTTAAGAAGAAGAAATCAAAGACAATTAGACTAAAGAAGCAGTTCAGATTATCATCACTCACAATTTGCTTTGTATGTCAGAGGAAAAGCATATGATTTGATACTTAGGTCTCAAGGTGCCTTTCAGTGTCATAGAAACATTAATGAACATACTATGGATTATGTGTTAGAGCATTTAGGAAATCTACCTTTCTTTTGTGGGTAATAACAATCAGTAAAAGTTCCATCCTAGGCTAGCCACTACAACACAGATAGATCTTTGGCTTTATCCAGCAAGGCATTTATATAATTTCATCAGATTATATTAAAATAATGTCCAAAATTTTGGCCTCAGTGGAAGCTTTCTATAAGTATAATTTTCCAGAAAGAAAGGATCTATTAATTTCCCAATTCTAATTCTTTAAACAGTGTCATTTTTGAGATATGGTCTCCTGAAACGTGTTGAAATACGTAGTTTACATGTAGAATATTTATTATTTTAAATCAGAAAAGCCAAAGAAAGGAAAATGGCAAACATCAGTGAAATGCAAATGCTTCTCTATTTCCAAAGTAGCTCTAATAAATGAAAGCTTTCTGTACTGAAATTTTATAAATCACTTATTTGAATGAGAATACATTGCAGATACCATTATTGTGCATAAGCACATTTTAAACCATTTTAAGAGGATGAACAATTTAAAGCTTTTTGCATTAATTTTGGGACTGATTTACCATACTTGCTATTGATGCATTAAGAGATTTAATGAACTTTACTAGGATAAAAATACTCATTTAAAATTAGTTCAAAGAACTTCAGCTAGTTTACTGAAATATTTCAGTGGTGAACAGGAAAATAAATAGTGTATTACTCTTTTATGCTTAAAAGAAACCCTTATAGCAAATACAGCTGCTATACCCAAGTAATAACATTTATTTTTATGAGTCATTAGCCCTTCATTCTAAAATGTATTAGAGGAATAGTTTTAGAACACACTATCTTTTCATATTACGTTTCTGGATAGATGAGCAAAGGTTTGAATCTAACATTGCTGTAACATTGTTCTTCTCTCTTAGTGCATCAATGATGACATGTGCACTTTCAAGGATAGGCAATATACTTTGCCTTAAAAGCCATTTAATATTTCTTGAATTTGGAATTGGGAGCCCCTAATGTTCTCTTCAACGCTTGCAAACTGAAAGTGAACATGGCTGAATCTGATGCATGTCATAACATTAATTCTTCCTTAAGAATTGTAATATAATCACAATCATACAAAAAAGCCCATAGATGTCTGAGGGTTGTTGTTTTTGTCTAATTTCCTGCTGAAAAGGCAAGGTACTGCCTTTTTTCAGCAAATAGTATTGAAAAATCTATATTCTGCAGACAAACTTATATTTCAAATGATGCTGAAAAATTATAAAAAAAATTATAAGTGTGAGCCTACTTGATACAGGTCTAATGCATCAGCAGGTGGAATCTTTGAAAGCCCACAGTGATTAATTTGCTTGTATTTTATAGATAAAAATTCTGGAATCTATTTATTTCTTAGATGTATATCCTACATTTTCTTCTAGAACTGACAATATCTCTTCTTCCAATTTTATCGCGAGAAATAATGATCGAACCAAATTCATTTACTATTTCTATGGCTGAAGTTGGACAACAATCTCAGTTTTCTCATCTCTAGTCCAATATTTCTGTCATTGCTCTATTCTGATCCCATATGCTTTCACATCTTTAAGATACCTTCTTAAAACAGTAGATCTGAAACATAATATTTTAGATGTTTATTTGTTATACATTTCTTGGTTTAATGATCTTCAAACCATCAGTAAGATCACCACTTAAGGATGAATCAGCAGTGTGCTGCAGCTGCCAAAAAAGTTCTATGCTGCATCAACAGAGAAATAGCATCAAGATCACGGGAAATAATAGTTCCACTTTATATACTGCACTGGTGGAACCATACTTGGAACATCCAGTTCTGGTCACTATGATTTAAAAATATGGTAAGGCCGCAGAGAGAGTTCAGAGAAGAGCAAGAAAGATGATAGGGGCTCTCAAGGATAAATCATACCATGAATGGCTAAAGGAACTAGGCAGGGTGAAATGCTCCTGGTTTGGATGAGATCGCCTGATCTGGTAGCAATGGCAGCGGTGGTTCAGAGAATTGGTAGCAAAAATCCTTGCCTCCCCCCACCACATGCCCAGCTGAGCTGCGCAATCATCAGAGGCTTTTTTAAAATTATTTTTAAAAGCATTTTTTCTACAACTTCTTCGGCCAAAAAAAATGCTTTTAAAAGTAAAAAAAAAGCCTCTGATGATCGCGCGGTTCAGTTGGGATCGTCAGAGGCTTTTAAAAGCATTTTTTCTACAACTTCTTCAGCCGAAAAGATTGTAGTAAAAAATGCTTTTAAAAGCCTCTGGCGATCCCAGCTGAGTTGCCTGATCGTCAGAGCCTTTTAAAAGCATTTTTTTTACAACCTCTTCAGCTGAAGAGGTTATAGAAAAAATGCTTTTAAAAGTAAAAAAAAAAAAAAAAGTTGGGCACGCCCACCCAGTCACATTACCCCCCACCAAGCCACGCCCACAGAACCGGTAGTAACAAATTTTACATTTCACCACTGGAACTAGATATGTTTAGCCTAATAAAGAGAAAACTCAGAGGGGACATGATAGCAGTCTTCCAATGCTTGAAGGGTTGTCACAGGGAAGAAGGTGTCAATTTAATTTCCATAGACTGAGAGCAGGACAAGAAGCAGTGGGTGGAAGTTCATCAGAGGGAGATTCAACCTGGAAATAAGGAGATATTTCCTGACAGTAAGAACAATAAGTGAAACAGCTTGCCTCCCAGAGTTGTGGGTGCTCTTTCACTGGAGTTTTTCAAGAAAATATTGGATGGCGATTTGTCCAGGATAGTATAACGACTCCTGCCTTGAGCAAGGGGCTAGACTAGAGGACTTCCAAGATCTCTTCCAGCCATATGATTCTAAGATGTTATTTTAGCCTAAAATAGTAGAGGACAGGAAAAATGGTAGAGGACACAAAGGCCTGGAGGAACCTTGTCCATGGGGTCGTGATGTCAGACACAATTTCGCAACTAACAAAAAAAAAAGTACAAAAAAAGCTATATTTTGTGAAAGATAGCTAGTTAGTTAGTTAGCTAGATAGCTAAATAGCTAGCTAGATATCTGGATAGAGATGGACAGACAGACAGACAGATTTTCATTTACAAGTGAAAATACAACAGGAAGGAATTATGAATAAATCCATAAGAAACTAACATATATTAGAAAGGCTGATGGATATTTCCCCAGATGCATACCCCATAAATGTGCCATAATACTACTCCCATAATTCTCAACCAGTGATTGAAGGACAACATTCTGCTTATGCTGTTAAAATATGTGAAGCGGCTAGAGGTCATTGCTGTTTCCAATGGGTACATTTACTTCACTTGCCACTCTCATCTAAGCCATTTTGGTAAGACTTTATTCTTTTTTTCTGTGAAAGCATGGGAAACTCTAGGGAAGCTATGAAGCAAATAAGAGCTGAAATGAAATGTCTCAGGATAACTCATAATTGACAAAAAACTATCTGGGCAAAAGAAATGTGGCAGCTTGCCCATCAATTGGAAAGTTAATTCACCTTCAGATAAAGGAACTTTAAAGGTGAAAAGGACAATTAAAATGTGAGATGAAAATATCAAATAAAGGAACACAGTAAATCCTCTGAGATATGCAGTGGGAACAATGTTGGGGAAGGGAGGAGAATTAGGAAGGGAAGAAAAAGAATGTAAAAGTCAGGAAATGTGAAGTCAAAGCAAATTACCAAGTTCTAGAAGAAGAGACTTTTGAGGAATTCTAACTTTACTAGAATCAACTAAAACAACTTATACAAAACAGAAAATTCAAACACCAACAGCAGTATTGACTCAGTTCTGATAAATATCTGCATATAATTTTAAGATAATGTCTCCATGCACTGAGGAACTGCTGTCTGATCTCACCATAGTCAGGTACTGTCTGCTCACACAGAACTCAGTTCTCAGCTCAAATATAGATACAATACATAGAATTTCAGAGGAGTTCAAAAACAAGAAATGCATATTTATTTAAAGAAATATAGTATACTGTTTCTTTCTTTTTTCTTTTTTTTTTAAATAATCACATAAATATAGATAAGTATCTTTTGGGGAAATGAAAGTGCTAAAGTGGGCACTCGAAATAACATAGACAGGAATTAGTGTGTTAAAGAATGCTGGCCAATTATTGGAAAATTAGTGGGGAAAACAAATGGAAGGGGAACTGGATGAAATATTCTGAGGAGAATACATAGTGGCTACTTGGAAGCCTGATCAAGGGCTATCAACCTTGACTTACTATCCTTTCTCATTACCAAGCTATTTTTCAGTACACAGAAAATATATCCTTTTTCTCTCAGCCCTTTCATTGTACTTTCATATGTTGTTTTTGCAATTTTATCCATATTAATTTTCTGTATTTGACCAAACCACCTCGGTGTATTCTTTGTTATTCAGCCCACACACTTGTAGTATCTATTCATTCCCCTCCTTTCTCTTCTTGTTTTGCCATACACACTTCTTACGAACCCTATTCAAATTATTTTCATTTTTTTCCATACACCCAACACTCACATGAACTAGACAGAAGTATGTTCACAGCCACTTTCCTTCCTTCTGACAAGCTTTCATTCTGTGTAAGAGACCACATACAACATTCATCCGCATTCTATCAGCATATGCATGTATTAATTTTTTCCTATTACTTTCCTCATCTTAATAAACATTCTACTAAGGAATATTTTTCCATCAAACTCACTCTGCATTTTCTCTCTCATATTTAATCTTAACCATTGCTTGCTCCCCTTGGCTACGTTCTTTGAAGCTATTTTTTTCCTCTATATACACATTATACAACATCTTCCTCTCATCCTCATTTTTTCTATTTTTTCCCCCTCATCCAAAGCCTCTTCATTTAATCAAGGCCAAAGCATAAAAGAAACCTAAGCATGCAAGGGAAGTTAAAATCAACACGAATGACTTTCGTCTAGCTCAGTTGGTAGTGAAAGAAATAAAAAGGAAAGGATGGGATCTTTGTTTGGAAAATTTGAAGACTAAATTTGTTTTGAGCTTCTCACTAAAGAGAAACTGTATACAAATGGAACTAAACAGAACAATTGACAAAATGGTACACAAGATACGGTGTGGTTAGGAAATACGTAGTTAGTGCAAATAAGTTGATGCATCCAGCACTCCAATGATTACTTATGAGACTTGAAAGGGCTTGCAGATGTCATCCTAAAGCCTTTCTGTGATCTTTGAGAAATAATAAATCATGGATAGAGGTAGAGCTAGATGACTGAAAAAGAACAGATGCTATTCCATCTTAAAAAAAAGGAATCTGATGTTGATACTGAGAAACTTGGCAAAACTAAATTGCCCTCTGGAAAGATTTTGATGGGCCCCCACCCTGCGGGTGTTTCACAAGGGTTTAAAGTTCTGAGTCTTTTTCTCCAGGTCTTTGGAAGATCCAAACTCAATTGCAGAAAATATGACTTCAGTAACAGAGTGGTCAATGCCTGGAATGCACTACCTGACTCTATGGTTTCTTCCCCAAACCCCCAAAACTTTAACCTTAGACTGTCTACTGTTGACCTCACCCCATTCCTAAGAGGTCTGTAAGGGGTGTGCATAAGTGCACCAACGTGCCTTCCATCCCTGTCCTAATATTTCTTTTTACTCTTACTCTTTTCATGTATTCAAATTATGTTTATACTTTTACTGTTATCTTATATACTGTATGCTTGACAAAAGAAAGAAAGAAAGAAAGAAAGAAAGAAAGAAAGAAAGAAAGAAAGAAAGAAAGAAAGAAAAGAAAGAAAGAAAGAAAGAAAGAAAGAAAGAAAGAAAGAAAGAAAGAAAGAAAGATGGGAATGAAGACCCCTTTGAACTGTATGTTCATCTTTTCATTCCTGTTCTGTTTTTTTTGTCATCCTTGCCAGGAAGAAAGCCCCAAGCAATAGTTGCGGATGTACTTTAACAAAAGAAAAGTGCAAGAATTGTTTTTTCTGGTATGGTCCTGCTTTTGTTCAGGCAGTTGCACTATAAAGTCCTATAAGGTCCTATAACAAACAAACAAACCAAAAACAAAATTCATTTGACATTTAGGGCTAATAAAATTTGGCTCTATCTTACACGTTTCTGTATTTTCAGTGCTGGTGGTTTTTCTTCAAAATGGCACTGAATAGTGTGAGCAAGCTACATTTTATTATTTAAAAAAATAAAAAAATGAAACAGGATGTCTCTGTATCTATCAGGCTGAGCATCTTTGTCACAGCTATCACAGATTCTCTTGAGATATTAAATATAGGCTTTAATATATAAAATAGATGTGAATTTTATCTTTGATTAAGGGAGAAGTTTTTATTTATTTATTTATTTATTTTACTTTGAATTTATATACCGCACCTTCTCCCGAGGGACTCAGGGCAGTGTACAGCCAGATAAAAACATACAATACAAACATTAAAAACAATTAAAAGGATATGTATTAATTTGGCCCCAATTTAAGATAATAAACCAATTAAAAAATTAAAAATATGTTAAAAAATATGTTAAGCCAGCCCGGCTTGCTGAAAAAATAAAGTTTTAAGGGCATGTCGGAAGGCACCGAGGTCTTGGATTCTCCTTATCTCTGGGGGCAGCTGATTACAGAGGGTAGGTGCCCCCAAAGATCCCCCTGGGGGTCACCAGCCTACATTGCTTGGCTGATGGCACCCCGAGGAGGCCCTCTCTGTGGGAGCACACAGGTCGGTGGGAAGTCATTGGTAGGAGCAGGCGGTCTCGAAGATAACTAGGTCCTATGCCATGGAGCGCTTTAAAGGTGGTAACCAACACCTTGAAGCGCACCCAGAAGACCACTGGGAGCCAGTGCAGCTCATGCAGGAGCAGTGTTATGTGGGAGCGCCAGGCGGCTCCTGTAATTACCCATGCGGCCGCATTCTGGACCAGTTGGAGCCTCCGGGTGCTCCTCAAGGGGAGCCCCATGTAGAGAGCATTGTAGTAGTCCAGGCGCGAGGTGACGAGGGTGTGGGTGACTGTGCACAGGGAATCCCGATCAAGAAAGGGCTGCAACTGGCGAATCAGGCGAACCTGACAGAAGGTCCCCCTGGCTACAGCTGTCAGATGTTCCTCCAAGGACAGCTGCGTATCCAGGAGGACTCCCAGATTATGCACCCTCTCTGCGGGGGCCAAAGACTCGCCCCCGATAGTCAGTGATGGAGTTAACTGACTATATTGGGATGCTGGGAACCACAGCCACTCAGTCTTGGAAGGGTTGAGCTTGACCCTGTTCCTCCCCATCCAGATCCGCACAGCCTCCAGGCACTGGGACATCACTTCAAGGGCATCATTGGGGTGGCCTGGGGTGGAGATGTACAGCTGGGTGTCATCAGCATACTGATGGTACTTCACCCCAAAGCCACGGATGATCTCACCCGGCGGCTTCACATAAATGTTGAACAGAAGGGCGAGAGGACCGACCCCTGAGGCACTCCAGAAATGAGAGGCCTCGAGGTCGACCTCTGCCCCCTGCCAACACGAACTGCAACCGGTCTGAGAGAAAGGAGGAGAACCACCATAACACGGTGCCCCCCATCCCCAACTCTTCCAACCGGTGCAGTATGATACCATGGTCGATGGTATCAAAAGCCGCTGAGAGGTCTAACAGGGCCAGAACAGAGGATCAACCCCTGTCCCGAGCTCTCCAGAGATCATCTACCAATGCGACCAATGCCGTGCTGTGCCCAGACCTGAAACCCGACTGGAATGGAGCTAAATAAGATGTTTCCTCCAGGAATTGTGGAAACTGTCGCGCAACCACACTCTCAACAACCTTTGCCACAAAGCAAAGGTTGGAGACAGGACGATAGTTGGCTAATACTGCCGGATCCAGGGAAGGCTTCTTGAGGAAAGGCCTCACCACCACCTCTTTCAAGGCAGCGGGGAAGTGACCCTCACTCAACTAAGAGAACTATAGTAAAACCTGGATCTGCTAGTGAAATAATGCATGGAATTTTTCGGTTCTGGAGACTTACAACTGCATGTCTCTCACACTTAGGTTTGTGCCTTTCATTTGTCTTTTTCAATAAACTTGAAGATGCAGATGTTGAATCCATACCTGGCTCACCATCCTTGAAGCTCATGATTGCTTACAGGTCAAAATCCATGTACAAAAAATATATATTCTCTTATGGATGCAGTTCAATAAAGTACATGTTGGGATAGCTTGAACTTTTACCCGATTAGTTAATTAAACTTGGAGTGGGGAATTCTGATTTGGTGGGGTATCTTCTTTATATCCCTTCTTTGGGGAATTAGTAGTCTAGTTAATCTGTAGAAAAATATTCTGAAAAATATTCTGACAAAGGAAATCAAACCCTGCCGCAAAGTGTTCTTCCATTAAAGACTGTGACTTACTTGCAACATTGGCAACATATAAGTGAAAATGGAAAATTCCATTCTTTTCCTAGAATTTTTGTGATGATACCCTCACCTCAATTTTAAGGAAAGGAATTATTGTAAACTGGATCCTATCCCAACATCAATTCTGTTGTGACCTTTATAATAGAGGTTATTAGACAGGTTTATGCGTTCAAAATTGAAGTTATAATTAATAATCAAACATCATGTTAACTAGCATTTGAGACTAATTAAGGCAATCAAATAATAAAGAGTTGACAGTTCAGAGGAAATACAGCACAAATAATATTTAAAGCTAGCATACAAAGCAAATTATTGTTTTCAAATAAGAAAGCAATAATGTATGAGAAGTTTATTGTTCAATTCAATGAGAAAAGGCAAAGAGTACAGAAAGTACCTTATTTGTTCACAAAGGTAATAAATTACAAAAATAGGAGAAAGACATAAGAGTTAAGGGTGATACATTGAATTCAAAGACAGATAGATGCAGGGAGTTCCAGAGAATAATATGGCAATTAAGGGAAGAATAAAAAGTGGTTCACTTTGTATAGTGTTCAGCTATATAAGAAAAGGAAGAAAGAATAGCATAAAAATTATTACTGCAACGAAGACACTTAGAATTTTGGAGGTTTCCTTTCACAGCAAAAAAAAAAAAAAAGTAGAGGAAGATTTATAAGTCATAGGATCCACACCATTTGTATTAAGAGGCAGTGCCTTATGCAGACATACCACTGAATGGAGAAACAAATACATTGAGAGAATATTTCTGGATTAAAGAGAGAAAATGGGGGAGGGACTCACCTTTCCTTTGCAGCTTCTGCAGAATTGTGGCCCCAGGTTAGTGTTAAATGGATTCTTCAACATTTGGTTGGAAAGTAAGATCTCTATTTATTCTGTGGGACTTTAATTATGAGTAGAAATAAAGCACCTGCCAACTTTCTGTTACCTTAATTTTAACTGAATATATGATTTGGAATACTAATATTTCATCTTCATTCTTCTTTGAGGTTAGCATCTGTTTTTATGCCACAAATCAATTATATTCCACAGTTCAACATCAAACATTGTGTTTGTGGCTTTACATTAATGTGGCAAAACTATCGATAAATTTGTATCCTCCTCATATTCTTCTACAGTTTAGAAATGGGGCATGTAATGGGTCAGGAGCTTAGTGACAAAGAATATTGTAGCATCTTAATTGCAAATTTATTGACCTGTGAATGAGACCTACTGATTAAAATTAAATTGCCATTTACATTGTTTATGGTCAAGATGCAACTTATCTAGGATTATTACAAATTCTGTATAAGGCAAACTTTGCTTGAAAACACCAATTACATTAAATATTAAATTATGTAAAGGGATTTAAATTCCTTGTTACAAGCACACAGAATGATTAGAGTTCATTTCCATTTTAAATGCTTACAAACATGCCTACCAAGTGGGGCAAACATGTTGAACAAGATCCCAAGGCTCAGGATTACAGGGATCTAACAGCAGCCCATACAAAACAATGTCAGCATGGCAGAGAGGCAGGAGGTCCACTTAGAATATCTTTGTCATGAGCAATGATGAATCTATAAGCAGTGTGATGCTTAATACACAGCATGAATTTCTTCCTGACTTTCATTTTTCCATCCTTATAGGGCTTCACTTCAAACAGCTGATTCATAAAGAAATTTTAATTCCAATGTTTATATGAACGTGTTATGCTATACTTCAAATTACATTTCAACTTTTCTAGATGGCTATTTAATAGCATTTGAATCAAACCAATGTCCTACCATTGAAAGAAATAATATTGTGAAAAACACTTTAGATTCTATGTGTAGAATTCTTTTCTAACTTTCAAGTCCCCCAAAAGAACTATTGCTACAGGTTTTTTTAAATATATATATATATATATATATATATATATATATATATATATATATATATAAAATTTTAATTTTTCAATTTCATTCCACAGAATCTATAGTTGCATTATTGTACTCAAATAATGCATGCCTCATTTGCGCTCCTGGATAGAGAGTGATAATAAATAGGACCTTCCTTATATTTTTAACATTCCACATGGAACTGGTTGGTCTAAATACCATAAAATGGGTTGTGTGTGTTATGCGGCTCAGAGTTCCTAAGCTCCTCTCATCATGCCCCCTTCTGAAGCTTTTTCAATCTCTGGAACATATAATGTAAGAGAATGGAAGGGAGAACGACCTTCTTCCAAAAGATCTAGCTTTTTGAAACTTTACACATACAGACATACAGTGCCTATACCCCTTACTGTATTATCCTTGATTTATCTGAATCACATTATTTATGATATATAGCAGTGGTGGGTTTCAAATTTTTTTACTGCCGGTTCTGTGGGTGTGGCTTGGTGGGTGTGGCATGGCTTTGAGGGCGTTGCAGGGGAAGGATACTGTAAAAATCTCCATTCCCTCCCCAATCCAGGGGAAGGTTACTACAAAATCCCCATTTCCTCCTGGTCAGCTGGGACTTGGTAGGCAGAGAATAGATTGGGGCAGGGCCAGTCAGAAATTTTACTACCGGTTCTCTGAATTACTCAAAATTTCCACTACTGGTTCTCCAGAACTGGTCAGAACCTGCTGAAACCCACCTCTGATATATAGATAGTATTCGACTTACAATTGGTCACTTAATGAGCATTTGAAGTTATAACAGACACCTCCAAAAATTATCTACAATCCATTTTCAAAGTTACAATGACTACATCTTTCCACATGGTCATATAATCACATTTTGGAGAGTTGGCAACAAACTCACCTTTACAGCCATTTGCAGATCCCACGGTTACGTGACCACAATTTAAGATTTATTTTGCTGGTTTCTGACATTTACTTCTGATTTCTGGCAAAAAAATTCCCATTGGGGAAAATTGATTCACTTAACAACTGTGGCATTGTGAAGTTCACAACTAGTTAATAACTACCTCAAAAAGTGTAAAAAAAACCAGGTCCAGTCACGTGATACCTTGATTTATGATTGCAGTGACTTATGACCATAATTCCAACTCAAATATGCTTGTAAATTGAGGACTAAGACTAAGATTTACCCATACATGGACCATGTCTAAGTTTTAGTTTAACTGGGTCTATTTCATACTATAAGTTGTTCTTACATATCCAAGTCTGCACAGTATCTTTTGTTCTTAGGCTTGGAAAAACTGTTTGGGTACTGCCTAAGTGTTAAGAACAGAATAATTCATAAGAACTCCAAACCTTTCAGTTTTCAAAATAGTGACTGCTAATCTAGCCTAAGACCTATTGTTACCTGAGATAAAGTACCCACTATGTTGCCTTTCAATGTATTGAAGCTATTGAGCATGGCTGATGAATCCTTTTTTTAAAAAACTGACATTTTCAACATTGCTTGCCCAACATTCTGCCTAGCATCTTCTGTTGTCCCTCAAACAAATCCCTAAATACAGTTGGAGGGCATAATTGGGTTACATGCATAGAGTATTGTATATATTTCAACAGTTGATCAGGAGTATTTCCTAAAGCCTTTTCTGAAGTATTGAGCCTGGGTGAGACAAAGAGTCAATCCAAGCTGGCATAACTGCCAGCTCAGGAGGATGACAATGATGAGAGAGAGATTGTGGATTATGTTCAAAATAATATTTGTTATATTAATTATATTTTATAAAATATTGCATCATGTTGTACATTCCTGCTGAGTTTTAATTCCATGATCATTTCTAGTTTGCATTTTTGGATTTCACTCTAATGAGGGGTAGCTTTTAATGGCAGCTAAATATGCATTGAAGATTTCCAGATATCAAGAAAAAACAAACTGATGGGTTTTAATAAAAACTTATGTTCAATATTTGTAGTGTTACTATGGAAGTTGCTTTGTTTAACATACCGCTTTTGATTTTATTTGTAGTTTACCTATTACCTTGTAATTATATTTGCCTGTTAATGCCTTTAATTCTAAGTAAATCAATATGTGAAAGTAAATCTACATCTTGAAAGCATTCATTTTCACCTTGATCTCTCATGATGATATTGTTTCACTAGTCATGGCCTCTGGTTTATATGTTTTAATCAATTTCAATAATTGGCTTAGTATTTCTTGGATAATATTTTATTTAACATTTTTTTAGTCCTCATGTATTCCTTTGCACAAAACTATGATCTATAGCAGAAAGTTAGACATCATCTTAATTTCTTCAAAGTGGGAAGCAAAGTTAATAGTATGATCTCTCCTATAGCTCATTTGTATAAACAGATTTGCCTTTTTTCCATTCATTCCCCAAATGTAATATCTGAAAAAAAGCATGTTTTTCATCATAGTCAATCAATCAATCAATCAGAATAGAGCTAGAAGGGACTTTGGAGGTCTTCCAGTCCAATCCCCTGCTCAAGGAGGAGACCATTTCAAACAGGTAGCTGACCAGTATCTTCTTAAAAACCTTCAGTGATGAAATACCCACAACCTCTGATGGCAAGTTGTTCCACTGGTTAATTGTCCTCACTGTTAGGAAGTTTCTTCTTAATTCCAAGTTGTTTCTCTCCTTGATTAATTTACATCCATTGTTTCTTGTCCTGACCTCTGGTGCTTTGAAAAATAAATTGATCCCCTCCACTTTGTGGCAACTTCTCAAATAATTTTCTTAGGAGTCAAAAAGAGTGTTGTTGTTTTTGAAGATCGATTTCCATACTGCAGTTACTCTTGCACCTTGTTTTTCCAATATTCTCACTTTTTTTCTAGTACAGCTATGTGCTTGTTTAATGGCTGATTAGTATTTTCTGTTCTGTGCTGACTGGCTCTGGGTGCATCTTTTTATCTGTCTCATGGTTTTGGCCCAATGTGCAATATAATTGGCTCAATATGATTAATAGGAGCCTGGATAGCTCAACAGACAGAGCTCTGTAATTTAACATCAGCTGTCTGCAATTAAAGTAAGATCGAATCTCGCCAGGCTCAAGGTTGAGTCAACCTTCCATCCTTTCTAAGGTAGGTAAATTGAGGACCCAGTTTGTGGGGGCAATAAGCTGACTTTGTATAAATATACAAAAGGATGAAGGCTATTGCTTAACGCATTGTAAGCCGCCCTGAGTCTCTGTAGAAGGGTGGCATATAAATCAAATTTTTTTAAAAAATGGCTTTTTTAGCCAATCAATATGTTAGTCAACTAATTTATTCAACTAATGATACCAGTATCACAATTAGTGATATGTTTAAAATCTATAAACTGTATGTGTGAATGTCTAAGACAGTGTTTCTCAACCTTAACTGCTTTTAAGATGTGTGGCGTTAAAGTCCACACTTCTTAAAATTGTCAAGGTTGAGAAACACTGGTCTAAAATCACTTGCATTTATTAATATAAAGGTGTGTATTGAAATCAGAAATAAGGTTGGTTTGACTCTTTAGTATATTGTGAGATGTTGCTGTTGTATAATCCAATTATAAAAATAGTTTTAAACTGTAATTTTGAGATTCAGAGAACATCCCTGATCATATGAGAACTTTTTAAAAATAATGGATGGATAATGTTCCATGTTGTTCCTTTTCAATTGTGACATCCGAGTTTTTCTTTCTAAATCAGAAACAAAAGGGATGCTGATAGTTTGACCATGGAATTCCTTAAAAAAGCAGAAAAGAAGCAGAAGTCTGAAAAATTAGGATGCATTAATGAATACCAGAGAGGTGTTGTGTGATAGATCAAAGGACTTCTTCCCATGTTTTTTTCAAAGCACAAAAAATTAGTGAGGCATCAGTCCAATTAAATTTTTGAGATTTGATCTTAATTAACAAAATACTGGAATATAAATGTTTATTAGTCCTGCTGTATTATGAATAAAGGTACATAGTCATATTACTCCATGTTTTGATGTTTTTCACAATACACTTTGTTGTATTTCTTAGTATAAAATTCTGGATTCAGAATCTGTCATTAAAATACAATAAATAGAATTAATTGATTTATTCTGCAGATTGGATTTAAGTCTTTTGCAATAAAAAACAGGTCATTGCTGCCTCTTTCATTGCTAAATATACTGACACTGGTTGTAGAAAGTGGAATAATTTCATTTGAAATTTGTCCTGATCATGTTTTATATTGGATTTTCAAACTAGGCCAATAATTATAATTTTCTAAATACATATACAATAATTCCAAATACCATATTTATTCTGATACGTGATGATGAAATCTTTTCATCCAATGTCGCTTCTATGGTACTGAACTATCATCCTGAAATAACTTCTGTCGTACACACATTCAAACTTGCAAAATATGTTGATGTCATTTCATAAAAGAACAAGTTGTTGTTGGAAAAAAATGGGAAACCATTTTGAGAAGATATACTGGATTCCCATTTTTGGAACAATCTACGGAATCACTGGCAAGAATGAAAAAGATAAACAGCTTAAAGGTCACAGAAAGACATTATTTTGTTACAACTGAGACTTAAGAAGTGGTCAAAGATTCATACTTTCCTCATTCTGAAAATTCTCAAAGGGAATGAATGAGTCACACATTGTATTGGTTGATATTTTACAGATTTTTCTCTCCCATGTAGATTCATTACAGCTATCTAGGAATGAAAGAATGAATGAATGCACACTACACACACCCAATATAAAACAATGAAGTGAAAGATATGGAAGCTTCTGGTTATACAATACCTACTCTTCCTGTCAAATTCCAGCTTTAACAGTTTTTGTTTTTTAAGATTCTCTCATTCACTGCCATTGTTCAGGCTAGAGTTTGTGCAATATATAGAGAGATGTAGTGGCACAGTGGTTAGAATGCAGTACTGCAGGGTTAACTCACTGCTCACTCCAATTCAATTCTGATTCCAAGGTTGACTCAGCCTTCCATCCTTCCAAGGTCAGTAAAATGAGGACCCAGATTATTGGAGGCAATATGCTGCCTCTGGAAACTGCTTAGAGAGAGCTGTAAAGTTTAAGTGCTATTGCTATATACACTATAATAGACCACACACACACACACACGTGAGAATTATCTATAAAGTGAGTTAGAGAACTCAAAGAGGTAAACAAGTTGAAAGAGGAAGAAAACAAAACTGTTAAGATATTTGCCTAACATTATGCAGATTAAAAGTTTAATGGTAAACTACTTTTTATGGTAAACAACCATAAAGTCTGCATAAAATCAATCTTGCTTTATTATAAGTTTAGAATTGATCAGACATATGACAAGCATATAAACAAAGTAATATTTTGTGTATGTTTATATGTGTGTGTAGACTCTGAAGAAAATGTGGGAGGTATTAACATGTTAAAAAGAGATGTAACAGAATTTTAGAGCTGCCTAAAAATGTCTTACTTCAGTCCTATTTGCTGCTCCTTAAAAAAAAAAAAATCAGTTGTGGGAAGCTGATAAAAATTGTGTTATAGCTGTAGTTCTCCAAAAAGTCTATTTCCACAAATAATAAACGTATCTTGCTATTATGGGAATTTTGTGGAAAAAATGGCGGCCACCAACAGAGGCATCTTTAAAAAAAAAGTCCTTGTTAAAATGATATTATCGTGTAGCATTGTATTGGGGATTATTAGGAAAAATCTTGAGAATACTTTGAAAATCTTTTCAGGTTTTTGTTCTAGTTTTAGATTTCAAATGAATACAAATCAATGATACTCATTCAAATACTGTAGTTTTTCAACCAAGAAGAAAAATAACCTAAATGTAAAGATGAAATAATATGGTAAAATCTCAAATAAAATGAAATTTCAAATTGTAACCAAATAAAATGTATTATTAGAATAAAAGTATACAAATTGGTGGCCGTTTTCCTAAAAATTATTTCTAGAAACATCTCTCTCTCTCTCTCTCTCTTGTGCATAGTTGTTCTACTTTATCTACTTGCATTTCAAAAGATTAATTCAAGAACACTTTACTCAATTTGAATCACTGGGAGAAATAGGCAGAGTTTAAAAGCAGAAGCAACATGCTATCCTGAAAGATCTATCTCTACTGGTAGGAATAAAAATAGTACAGGCTGTTTATGTTTAAGCAGGCACTAGAGAATTCCTTGACAGATACTTAAACTTCTTTGACAGAAGAGTTTTTGCTGTTATTAAGAATGTAGTAATTTCCTTTCATAGGGTGGGGCGGGGAGGGGGTTCTTCATTTTCAATACAATCTGTTGTTTCTAAATCTATGGGAATATCTCTGTGGAAGGAAAAATGCCTGAGTATCCCATCAATAAAAAAATGAGGTTTTCTTTTCTGTACCCCACTGTAACTATGTAATTATTGGAAGTTTTTGTAATTTGTAAATGTTATCAGCCAACATTAGTAAATGTATTTCATGTGCTGAATTTACATGTATTACTGATAATTCACTAATTAGAATTTTATTCATACAAAATACATTGCATATTATTTTTTTTTATCTATAAATAATTGATTTGTATATTTCATAAGTTCTTTTTACATTTGACAGTTTGTTTTATTTATATTGCCCATAGATAAAGAAATAAACATATTCTGATTCTTGGATTCTAAATTAGCTCTAGTAGAAAAAAGGATATTGAAATACCACTTAAAAGCACAATAAAAATGTCAATTCATTTTGCTGCAGTAGTAAAACATCAAATTCGGTGTTAGGAATTGTTTAAAGAGTCAGAAAACAAAGAAGGATAAGACTTTATAAAAGGATTATATGGATCTATGCAAATAATTCCTCTATAGATATTGGAGATTGATAGAAAGTGCAAAGAAGTGTAGTGAAATACTAAGGTAGTTGATGAAATTTTCTATAAAAAATAAGCAGAAGTAAATAAATATAGAAATTTTTATACCTCCCATTGCAGTGAAGGTAGGAAAAGACAAAAAGCATTCATTTTCAAAATATTAGACATGGTTTTCCAGTGAAATTAAGTGTTTTTATGGGTTTTTTAATTACCACTAATTCACAAAGTATCGGTTCAGTTTTACGGAATTCAATATTACCAAATATTTACAAATTAATAACAATTATGGAAGATAGGAATCAAAATAGAATCACTATAATCATGTCCTGTACTGCTATAATTATGCTGGATTCATACATTGATTTAAATTATAATTTATTAATCATAATTTGCTGAATAAACCAGAATTGACAATTATTGAAAATTAAAAGGTCTGGGGCCTGCCGTAACTGAATTTGCAAAAGAGGCTTTGCAATCATAATTTATTTTTAATTTATTCATAAAGTTAATTTTTAGGACTGCCACTTGTCAGTGATTTGGAGAATCATAACAAGGATTAAAGAACATTACATAAAAAAAACCCTAATAAAATGATGAACATGGCAAGTGAAGAAAAAATTCAAGATAAATATAACCATGTCTGAGAGTGGATGCCCACCCTGTCCTAGCTTTCCTGAAGAAAGATCCAGATCTTCAGGTGTCTTGCAGTCAGCAGGATTCAGTCATATATCTAGGTATTTGTAAAATAATATAGAACACATGATGTGTTGCAAACATCAGACTTGACAACATAAATCTATGATTTCCATCCCACTATACCCTTTCCATTTTCGCTATGAGGCAAGAATATTATATATGGCTATCTCCAAGTTGTAGTTTACATTCACATATAGCTTATTACCCATAGTTTGTACAAATTATGATGGCTAGTTTGATACATTTGAATGAAAAGACAATATACTTTGAGGTGTGAACCAAAGTACAATTCTTAACAAATTATGTAACAGATATAATAAATAGTAATCATTTATGTGTGGAATAATTTGACTATTAATTTTAAAATTAGAAATTTACTTTAAATTTGGGAAAGATAATTTTAGTTGATTTAAAAACTTGATTAAATATTTAGTCCATAGTTCACTTAATTATTAGTAAACATCACCATGTTCAATGAAGCAGGTTTACAGCGAGGTCTATGCTCATTAATTAAAATATTTATAGATCACCTTTTTGTTTAAAGTGACAATGACTGCAGGCAAATCATATATGAAAAAAACAAGCTAAACAATATTAAAATCCATGAGTCCTTACTAGTTAACAGCTGTTAAATGGCTCATGCTCATGGCTCATAATCATAAAGGCCTGGGTTAAAAATATTCAATGGATAGGGTTCAAAATGACAATAGATCTAAGTGATCTATTTTAACAGCCTTACTGTACATTGTACCATATTTCTATCTTGAATTTTTAGGCAATTAATCTTATATCACAGGGCTGTTGGAGCATAGAGGCCACAGGCTAAATTGTGAGACCACTGTGGAATGATTTCGTGATGAAGATTGCCACTATTCTGTGCCTTATTTCACAGAACGAATGGTTTAGGCTTATTGTATTGTGTGAACTCCACCATTGAGGCTTATATACTCTGATTTATGCCTTAGCATTTTGAGTGAATCAAACTAATTCTGAGAGATTAAACAAAGCAGAGTATAATGTATGAATTAGGTCGTCTTGTCAGCATAGGATAATGCATGAATTATGCCAGTTTATAATTTGGAAGAAATGTGGTTGTTTGTGCTATCTCTGGGGCTACACATTTACAGATTATAGCTTTTTGTAAACTGGTTTTTTGTTTTGATTATTTTTTGACCGTTCATGATCTTATTTATGTTTGTAAAGCAAAGGTGGTATATAAAATTATAAGATAAATAAACATTGTTTAAACTTTCAAGAGTAAAAATCTCTTCTCCAAAGATGAAACTATTCCAAAGCATTTTTAAGATGACATCTCAGCACAATATTGGGGAAAAAGTTGATATTAAATCAAATGCAATAGTATACTTAATTTATGTGATTTGTCATTATGTGGTTTATGCAAAAGCATGTTTAAGAATTAAACATATATTATGCCATATAAACAAATAGTTTAAGTGCTACACAAATAAAGGATGGGAATTGAATGCACTATTTTTACAATAAATATTGATTTAAAAGCACAGCCCACATTTCTTATGAGAAGAATGAGAAAACTGGAACGTATTCCAATGACCATTACAAACCTGTCTGCACTATGTTCGCTGCTTGAAGAAAATTTGAATGATCTCTTCATAATGGTAAAATATGACAGAAGGTATTTAATAGTCAGTTGCACTTTATTTTTGGTTTCCAGTTTACAACATTTATACCATCATAATGTATAATACGTATTGTGCATTTAGTTCTGAATATTTGAGCTGATATGATAGTGTTTTTTAGAACTGTTGAGAAGGATGAGCTCTTGACCACTTTTTTGTCATATGTAAAATTATGAGGTTTGTACTTTCCAATTATCTTCGTTTAAAGTTGCAAACTTTTAGTGACAGTTTTGGATACAACATGTAATCTAGAACATGGATTTGCAGTACCTAAATTTGTGTGGAAAACAACAGCATCAGTTGCAAACAATGGAAAAAAAACCCCACAATTGACAGTGGGAATTTAGTTCTCGAGCTGTTAGTTTTCACTACTGAAAACTAGCAAGTCTTGCTATACAGATGAAATCTTACTTTTCTTATGTTGTGATTTAGAGCAAACCATTTGAAAATATGAGAACATTGTAGAATGAACATGTCTCTGTCCTTACCTAAATTGTGGCACATTAAAATATAATTCTATACTTTAAATATAGTTTTGAGTAAACAGGATTTTAATTGTTTAACTGGTAGGCAATATGTAAATTAGAATTTACTTTCAAATAATAACTAATAACTAATGAATAATCTATCATTCTGAGAAGGTGACATGGACAAAGAAAATTTCATGACTGTAACAGGATGGGGAAAAAAAAGGAATAGCATAGACATCTTTGCATACTGAGACTAATCTTGGGGCCCAACAGAACTTTTTATCCAGCAGACATCTCTCTGAAATTTGTTTTTAATGCCCTGGGACCTATAGATGGATATACACATCAGACAAATTCTGCTTTATCAATCTTTATGTACCATTCTGGGATTTACTTTTTCAAGTGTGGGTAATAAAATGCTTCAAATAAGTAGGAAACCTGATACATTTATTACCATTGTATGTAATTAATATTTTTCAGTGTCACCGCTGGAAAATACAGATTAATGTTTCTAGCCACTTTTCCTTTTTATTAAAATTATTTTTAATTACTCCTCTTTCAGGATTAACAATTCAATATTGATATACAAAAAAGTAGTAACAACCAATGTCAGATATAGTATTTCTGTAATATTAGAATCCATGTTTATTTACAGCCATGCTGCCTGAACTGTTCCCTTGTTATGAACCATGTTCTGTAATGCTTATCCCTTCCTCACACAGTATGATACCACAGGGCAGCTATAGCTCACCATAGGTCACTCGTGAAATCAAGAATTGAGATGGCAAAGAACAGTCTGTCCTGCAGTTGCTTACCCATCCTTTCATTCTTGAAGACACTTTTTTAAGAATAGGGAGTGATGAATTATCCAGAAAAAGAACTATTTTTTAAAAAAACTTACTTGCATTCTTTTTATATAGTGTAAAGAAGAAAAAGCCTGGAAAACCTTTTAGGTGCTAGGATGAAAAAAAAAAATGAATTAGGAACAAATTGCCCAGAGAGAACATGTATACAAGACAATACAGTCTTTTTGTATCTCATCCTTGCTTTATTTGGCCCTGTGAAACTTTCCCCCGCAAAGAGCACAAGCAATCATTTCTGCCATGTCATCTTCTTTCTGTGAACAGCAAAGAGGGACTGGTCCAAACTTCATCAAGTTCTCTAAATGGTAATAGGATGAGTAAAGATATATAAGAAAGTTAGGGATAGCAATTTATACAAAACACACTAGTCACGTGTGTGATTCTGCCAGCAGGGATTGAACTGAGCAAGTGTATTTTTTTATTGTAAAGTCCTAGAGAAAGAGGAAAGAGAGAAAAATTATGAACAAGGAAACATGGGAAAGAGTAACAAAAAGTAATACACTGACTTTTTCTAACCTGATATCCATAAGGTATCTCTTAGCATGATCAGTCATCTGGAAGGTTTTCAATAAGCATCCAAAGCAGATGAATCAGTGATAATATATCTGAGCTTCAAAAAACCATATAGCCACTAGATAGCAGCAGTGACAGCAAAGAAGCAACTTACTTTCTTTTTTTTCCCCCTGTCTAGTAGTAGTTCGGTTTTTTAAGCTTTGGTAAAATGCTATTGTAGCTCTAAGTATGATTTAACCAGCTCATATTGTGTATTGTCCAACCAGAAAACAAGGAACCAAGTAGATGCATATAAACAATCTGAAGTGTAGTAATTGCTCTTTGTAATCATCACTTGAAAATGCTGATATTTTGGTGTGCAGGGGAGATCAAAAGAAGCCATTCCTATTCACTGCCCTTTATTCCTCTCAGAATGGAATACCAAAGGAGGAGCAGTCTTCAGTCATATGGGCATGTGGAAATCTCTACCTGTTGACACACCTCTCTTTGTAAGATGCTTGCTGGAAAGTCGGGCTCCAGAGGAAGTGTGTAGGAAATAAGAGGAAACAGCTTTGAAGAGTAACTCTATTCTTCTGTTTGTTTTCCTGCTTTTTGCACAATACTGGGGAAAGGACAAGGCTCATCTAGCCAAGCTCCTATTCATATGGAGAGAAGGAAATGAAACAACGTTGAAAATCTGATGCCTCCTTCCTACCATGCTACTCCATCACAGAAAGTACATGATCAACTATTTTGGCCCAACACAGTTCTGCCGCCTTCTGTTCCTTAAGGTGGGGCAGCCAGAACTGGAAATCGTCTGTTTTTATTTATTCCTGGATGGTCCCATCTTAGCACAATCAAGGGCGGGATTCAATTGCACCCATCAGGCACCCTTCCTCTGTCTTTTTTGGCTTAACCTTCCAACCCAAGCCTCAAGTTCTTCCCCTCGATTGGGTTCAGCTCCCCTGTTCTCTGGAAGGCCTGCACACGTATATTGTGTACACACACAAACACATCCACACCCTCTCTCTCTCTCTCTCTCTCACACACACACACACACACGTTAAATACATAAATAAATACATACCTCATTGCCCTCCCTTCCCCGTTGGAGTGTTTGGGCTCGGAAAGTGTGTCCGCAAGAGAAGCTAGGGCGAGCACCCTTCTCTTACAACCCGAATCGCGGGAACCCGAGTTTTTTTTTTTTTCCCGCGTAAGTGTGTGCTGGAAGGAGAGAGAGACAGAGAAAGAGAAGGGGAGAGAAAGAGAGAGCGCGGCCGGGAAAACGGGGGCGAGGGGGGGGAGAGGGAGAGAGACTCTCAGCGAGCAACTCCTGACAAGAGTGTAGCCCGACAGCGCGCCTGAGACTCTTCAACTGGGAGAGCGTGAGAACGCGAAAGCAGTAACAGCCCTTCTCCTCGCCAGCTGCAAGCGCCCGACTAGCACCGGGAGAGAAAAGGCGGGGAGGGGATTCTGGAGGGGCCACAGAGTCACATTCCCTGAATCCAGTTTCTCTCTCCCCCCCCCCAGCCACAACCTCCTCGCTCTCCCCCTCCTCCCCTCCCCGCCTCGCTTTCCCCTCCTTTCTTTCTTTCTCTCGCTTCCCCTCTCTCCCCTTTCCTCCGCCTCACTTTGTCCCCCGCCTCCCTTACCTCTCTTTCTCCCCTTATTTTGTCTCCGCTTCCCCCTCCCACCCCACTTCCCCCTTTTTTAATTTTTTTTTTTAACCTCAGCTTTTGCTGGCACTGCACTGCAGCTGCTCCTTCAGCCAGCCGTCCAGCCTGCTTTTTTTTCCCTTCTCCTCCTCTCCCTTTTCTCTCCCCCCCCCACCCCAGCCCGTTTCACCGGTGCCAGACAAACAAGCGCCTGCCCCCCCCACTCCAAGAAAGCATCTTTTTTTTTGGTGGGGGGGAGGGAGCGGACCGATCTCGCAGATTAGCCTGAAATTTCAGAGGACGGAAGAAAAGCGAAAGAAGCGGGACGAGCCCCTTCCTCCTCCTCCTCCTCCCCCTCCCTGCTCCCCCCACCCCGAAGGGAGAAGCCAGTTATCCTTCTAGCAGCGGTGGCGGCAGCAAACATGATGGCGGCAGCTCCCATCCAGCAGAACGGGACCCATCCTGGGGTACCCATAGACCTGGACCCGCCGGACTCTCGGAAAAGACCACTTGAAGCTCCCCCTGAAGCCGGCAGCACCAAAAGGACCAACACGGGCGGTGGGTATTTCCCCCTCCTCCTCCTCCTCCTGCCACTACCCAATTCCCCACCCACCTTTCCCTTTCCTACCTGCCTCCTCGCCTCGCCTCTCCCTCTTTTCCTTCCCCAAACATTCCTTATTTCTCAAATGTTATCATTCATCAAAATGGCGTCGCCTTTCAAGCATCTAGCAGCCCTGTTTTATTTTAATTTCACATATTCGTAGTGGCGGGGCGGAGTGGTGTGTGTGGGGGGGCGCTTTTCAGCCTTGACCCTCTGGGCGAAGGAGCTCAGAAGTCGTCTTGCACCGACCCTCTTGCACGCGTGGTTAACAGTTGGAAGAACTAAACGAATAAATGGCGGCTGGAAAAAAGGCACTTTCACCCCCGGTTCCCTCTTCCCCCTTTTGTGAGTCGCCAGGTAGATTAAACGGCGGCGGCGGCGGCGGCGGCAGCAGCAAAACTTGTCTTATTTCCTGGCACCACTTTCCTTTTCGGTGGAAAATGTTGCACAGATTTGTGCTTCCTGGGGCTGGGTCACTGTGATGGGGTGTGTGTAAGCGCGCGTGTGTGTGTCAGAGAGAGGTTTGAGGAGGGAGGGCGGGAGTTGTCTGTCTTGGTGCGGTGACTTGTTAGTTAACATCCTGCTCTTCCTGGATGAGATGAGTTATAACGGGACCAGCATCTCCTCTATTCATTTGCACTGGAGTCTTCATAACAATGCACCGAGGCAGAGGTGAATTTATTCATCCAGCGTTAAGAAACAGCAGAAGTAGATAGCTGATGTATTTTAAACGTTTGTATAATGTTTTGGGGGGGATGCACCTGTATCAGCTGGGACGTTGACTCTGAGAGAAAGTGAGGCTGCTCTTAGGTGGCTCCTTGATGAAAGCAAACTTCTAAGATGCATTTAATATATAAAAACAAAAAACAAAGTTGGGCTGTTTAATAAAGAAGGGTCTTAAAATGTGTGTTGCTTTTACATGCAATCCTGTCAGAGCAGCGTTTTTTTTTCTTCCTAGTCCATAGAATTGATGGTGTAAGACCTGTGAAGGAAGCAATACAATTGTTCAGTTATAAAGTTGTTTTATTCATAGTACTGATTATTCTTAACTATTTTGGGACTTTTTAAACTCTTACTTTGAAAGTATTTACATTAACAGTCACTTTTTAAATGCATGCAGGGTTTTAGCTTCCTTTTAACTGAGAAAAATTCTTCTTAATGTCCTTTAATGAGCTTAAGAGATCATTGCTACCAAGAAATGTTGAAGAAATACATCAGGATTACTTAGGCAAATTATCATAACCACATTATTTTGAGTTTTCTTCAGGATAACTTTGAGTAATGCCTTTGATTCCGGGTTATTTAACAAAAAACAGTGTATTCTTTGAAGACTATAGGGCAACAATACATAGCCTTTAGTTCTAACAATTTTATTTCTTTAATTTGATTGTACCATTTTAAGGACTTTGATCTTTCTTGATCATTTTCTTTGCCCCTATGTGTGTGTGTGTCTGTGTGTGTGTACATGTGTGTGTGTGTGTGTAATACACTTTGGCTCATGTTATTGTATCAAGTTAAATAGAGCCATACAGGAACAGTTTTATGCTTAGAATTATATCTTGAATTAGGTCATTGCATCCCATAGCACCACAAATTTAAGAACAGATATTAATTTAATATTGGCTAAACAACTGCAGTCTGTACAAAAGAACGGTGTATTAATATTTGTAAGATAAAGGCATATTTTATAGGTCTGAGAGAAAATGTTTTCGAACATAAATTAACCTTTTGTCTCTTTTTTCCAGAGGACGGCCAATATTTTCTAAAGGTCCTCATACCTAGTTATGCGGCTGGATCTATAATTGGTAAGGGAGGACAAACAATTGTTCAGCTGCAGAAAGAGACTGGGGCTACCATCAAGCTTTCTAAATCCAAAGACTTTTACCCAGGTAGGTGTAAACCATAGTTCTTTTCTTGAATAATTAAAAAGAATCATACCACTACCATTAGTAGTAAAGTGAATTATCAAATGTAATTCTGAACAAATACTAATTTTGGTTATTTTTTTTTTTAAATCAGCTTATTATCTAGTGCCAACTGTGTTGTTCCAATAAATATTTTAAAAATTAGATTTCACCTTTAGTATTTTGTTCAAGAAAATGTCAAATATTATGAACAAAGCCATAAGTTCAAACCAAACCTGTGTGCTCCTTGTAGAATAGGCCATTTACCTTAAATTTGCTATATACTTTGGTTCTATTTCATTTCTTTGTTCACTTATATTAGTCAAAATAAAAGAGAGGAAGTGGTGCTCTTCAGATATTTCCTTGGTATTTGGTTATTTTAGTTGTGATAGTTAATAGAAACCTATTATGAAATAATCGACACTAATGAGAAAAGGAGATGGATGTAGTTTTACTGTGGGCATAAGCATTAACACATTGCATATTATTCACTACATGTTGAATAATGTACAGTGATATCATATACATAATATTTTTTTAAGGTTTCTGAATTCCTGCATAGATACTGATTATCTAATATAAATTAAAACAAGTTCTTAATGTTTATAGCAGTAATAGCTATATTCCCGATAGTGCATTGATTTTGTAATTCTAACAGTGGTAGCTTTCCATTCAGATGGCCTTTTTTCTTGTAGTGAAAGGAAAGCTGCTTTGCATTTGCTGATTGTTTTCAGAGATATGTCTGGGCTTTAAAATGAGTTTAAAAGGCAATTGTGAAGGTAATTGAAAGAAGCATCAGGAATATTTCATTTTTTGCTATCTTGCATTTTGAAGTTTACATTATGTTTGGATACAGATATTGTGCTTAAGTATTTGTGATTTTATAAACAGATATGTGTAGGTGAAATCCACTCGTGAAATGTTTTAAAATTTGATGATACAGTTTATATAATTTTTGGTAAGCATGAACGACATATATGGTTGACATAATTTATAGATAATAATACTGAAAATAACAGTTCTGAGATAATAACCGAGCTGCTAAATTGAATTTGGATACAATAGTTTAAATATAAATTATATATTTGTATGATCCATAAAGAAGATTAGAGATGATGGAGTGACGGAACAGATGCTATGACTGACAGTGCAAATTTGAAATTATATTCAGCTTAAGTATATACTGCGAAGCAAGATTACTTCTGTCTGCTTCTTTACAAGAATTTCCCTCCTAATTTAAATAATCATTAAATGTTTAATTGAATTGACTCCTGGATGCTTATGCAGGCACTTTACTAAAGCTTCAGCTGAAAATAGAAGCTTTGCCTATGTTTAAAAAAATACAAAAGAGATGGTGAGAGGTTTACCACATTGTGTTCCTGTGTGACGTAAACACATTCCCTTTGAAGGAAATGATAGCATGGAGTTAGCTTGTGTAATCTGTAACAGGTGTAGATGTTGCTGTATGACTGAAGTTACACTATAGGATAGCTTTCATAAATTTGGAATACATGAATTAGATTCTTACCTGAAGAGTTGGACATACGTGAGGCACTCAGTTATTACTTGAGCTAGAAATTGTTTCCCTTTTAACCATAAGCCTGAGAAATCTTAATCAACTTTAACATTTTTTAAGTTGACAACATTTGGCTTTATTTCAAACTAAATTTTAAATTGAACTATGCTAATATTATGCTACTCTTAAATTAAAATGTATATTCATATTTATAATTATAAAAGTTCAGTTAATGTGTTAGTAATTTCATACTGTGAACTACTTTTACTGTGATTATTAGTGCTAGAAATGGCTGATACTTAGTTTCATAGTGGATGCTGAAATATTTAAGCATTTTTATGTGCATATTGGGAGCATATTGTGCAATAAAATTATGTAATCCATAATATATGTTTGTATTATGTACTATATGTGTACGATATGTACTATGCACATATAATACTATATGTACTATTATGTACTACATGTGATAAATAGTTACTGATCACAGTAAATAAAAAGTCTTTAAATAATGCTTGTAATTAGTACTGAAAACTGTTTTTTTAAAAAAAAAATTAAAAATTTATGTTAAAAACTTAACGTAACTATTTAAAACTTACTATATTTTCTCATTATAAAATTTTCATTCAGAGTTTAAATGAAACTAGCCAGATATTCAGAAATGATTACCATTATTCAGGCATATAACTAAATAAATTGTTAATGACTGTTTCCTACTTGCAAATTGTTTCCAAATGAAGATTTTCAAGAAATGACATGATTGAATATTGGTCATTTTTCTTGATAAACTGTAAATTGGTTTGATATTTTCTTGCATTCTATGTGATAAATCAATAGCTTTATTTCCTGAAATTCATTTTTGTAAAATGCAATAAGTATTTCTTCTGAAAACTATTATATATGTACTTGTGCATATGACAACAATATGTATGACCCTGTTCTAGTTAAAATACTAGTTATGGGAGAGGGAGGGTTGATATGTTATACTTTGTAAGGAATATTTTAAATTGCTTGATTTTTGTATCTCATCTGAATCCAGTGTGGAATGAGAGGGTTTTAAGAAAATTTAGTAAATAATGTCGAACAATAAATCAAAGTGCGGATGTAATCCTGTTCTCTGTTTCATCTTAAATACATGCAAATGCATGATCGCATACATAGCCAACTATATGTCAATATTTGTCTGGGATTCATAATCTCAAGCTAATCAGAGAGAAGACCTTTTTAAAAGTGTTGTGCAACACAAAAATGAATAATGTTAATGAATTTAGAAAATAATAGAGATTAAATCTAAAATGGTATCAAATCATTTTTCATGATTTTATTTTTAAAGTGTTTATTAAATGCATAATTAAGATTGAAGTTGAAACTTAAAACTAATGCATGAAGAGATTGTATAACTTGGCAGTCTGATGCTTGAAGATGTGTTCCAGTGAAGATGTCATTTTGCATAATGGAACAACGAGATTATATGTCTTTTAAGTTTTAGCATTTGCCCTGACTTTCGTCTCTTTATCTCAAGATGTTGCTTAAATAAAAGAACATTATTACAGTTGTATTGATGTTGCCAACCTTCTTGAGAACTGATTCATAAAGAAATAGTTCTGCTGAATATTCAAATTGGATCACTATGGGCCTTGTGATCTGCAAAATTATTTTCCTTTTACATCTATGTGTCCAGTCATCGAATACAAGCTATTCAAAGGTATAATTCTCAGCTGTACATTTTTTTTAACTTTCTGTTTTAAGAAAAATGAAAGGATTGTTTCTAATAATAGTTCTATTTGTTTTATATTAATGTTGTTTATATATGTTGTGGGGGTAGCTTGATTTACTTTTTCTGTGTATAGAATATTTCTGTTTGTTGGCTTTTTTTTACCCAATGGATTTTTACCATTTACCACATATTTTATAATTGTTAATACTTAACGCTTAACAGAGTTAGGATTTTGGACTTGCTGATTGCATTTACTGTTGATAGAGAAGAGCTAGATTCTTTCAGTTCTAAGTTGAATTGTGCGCTTGTAAAAACATACATTTTTTTTTTAAAAGTCTGTTATTTATACTTAGAGTGAATCCTGACCGCAGAAGAGTCTGATAACTGTTTTTGAGTACAACTTAAAACTGTCTTCTAGTAAAATGTGCACAGGATTTTAGCCTTATATGTAAACAGTGCTAGAAAGATTAAAGTATCACCTTGTGAACTGTTAATTCTTGCTCTCTTTTCAAGTCAATTAAGCTATCAATCTCTATGAATTCCTGAAGCAAGGTTCTTAAATGAAAATGCTGCTATATTCTGAGTATGTTGTATTCTGCCAAGTTACGTCAAGGAAGCTCAGTGTATTTATATGCAACTAAACATTTGGAAGTGATTTCTAATGGAATGTGTTTTGGGATTAGATTATCAATGAGTATAGTTGAGAAATTTCTCAAAGTTGCTTCTCTGTTTTGCAGATGTTACATATCAGTATTGAGTTACTGAAATTTGAGAATGACAAAACTGAAAGAAGACACATACTTCAGCTAGGTTTTGAAATATTAATATTTATTAATTTATTAAATTTCTATTTTAATACAGTTGTTAGATTAGCAATACATAATTATATGATTAATATATGTATTATCTTGCTGAAAAACATGTAGCGGTTTTTATTTTTGTTAGAAAGGAAGATATCCATCTTAGGATAAATCTTTACTATGTTCAACCTTTCTTTTTTATTCATGTTCTATGCTAGTGATGAAATGAATATAAAAGCTCAGCATACTAGCATATTAAGTTATTTCAATCAATATTTAAAACTGATATCCTATTTCTTTTTAAAAAAAAGTTATGTCCAAAGTAGAAATACCAAGTGGTATTTCTCTTGAAGTAAATAGACTTTTACTTACTTCAAATATAATTTGGTAAATGTTCATTTAAATAAAAGTCATATAAAGTTGTCATTCAAAATTTTCATTGTAATTCTATGTGTTTTACGAAACAAAATTATTTTGAAGTGAATGGAGAACATTTCTCTTTTAACTTTCTCTCTAATTTCCCAAATACCATAGGTTTCGAACAATTATTTAATTTTTTTTAAAAATCACTCTATTCAATAGTTTTTTTTTCTACCAATAAGATCTAGTTCTTAACATGGTTGGAAAGAAAATTGTTTTGAATTGTTTTATCTGAATTGTATGTTAGACAGCATAGTTGGAAAGCACAAATTATTGTGAAGTTGAGATTTAAATGGCAGCTTTGTGTAATAATCACCTTTAGCCATAGTTCCAGTTTAAACAACATCTGTAGAAACTTGATAATGTTTGTACTTTGCAGCAGGTGTAGTTGGAGTTGTAATCATTCTGAGAAAGAGTTCAGTTTGCTTTTATGTATCACCAGTCTGGTGGGAATGAATGACTTGATAGACTTGAAGGTTGTCAGTTGTCCTGTGTTGGAATGCTGCAGGTAATTGGGCTAGACTGGTGGGAATTATGGCAGTGCACTTCTCACGTTGCACTGCAGCTGCTGTTGATCTTAATTAATCTGACCCTTAGAGGCTGCAGTGTCATAGCATAAAAGGCAATACATACTACAGATTTGAAGTGCTGTTGTCATGTACTTGTTTTAAAAACAGTTTTAAATGGCTGATCTTTTATTTTCGCTCTTGACTGTGATAAGGACAAATGTTTGAATTTTTTGGGGGTGGATTTTTGGATGTATATAGTTGTAATTTGCAAGATGTGTTTGTACATTTGGATAAGTATTTTGAACATTCTTTTGTTGAAAAAAGTTGCGTTGAAATCAGTAAGAACTATTTAGAAGAAGCATGTGTGGCAAATGCCAGATTAGAATCAGTATTGAATGCAGTGTAGAATACATTTCTTTACATAGAAATGTATTCTTTATATAGATTTTGATTTATATAATTTTGACTTCACAATTAGTGATATATTTTTATATTTACTTATTACATGGGATTTAATTTGGTAAAATAAATAGTACATACATATTTATTTCTCCTAAAATTATTTCGTTGCCTCAATCTGAACAAAACTGTTCTATATACCGAATGCTATTTCGAAAAAAAATATACATCCAGTGTAAAAGTATTTGTCGATATTAAGTTTTAACACAATTTTTAATAGCATAATTGTAAGCATTCTGGTTAATTTTAACAATTCAGATAGTTGAAATTTAAAATTGCATGTTTCTGACTTTGTCATACTTTTTTTCAGTATTATTAAATATTTAAATAATTACCAAACTTTAGAGATTTTTAAACCTTTGCATTATAGGACAGTTATGACTCAGCTACATATTTTATTTTGTTTGGGCCAAATATGCTAGCTTGGCAAGTGCAGCTTTCTTTAAGATACTTTGTATGTTGCCAATTTCAAATAACATCTTATTGTATAAATCACACTTACTGAACAATATTGCTAAGAATCTAATTTATTTTAGTGTTCTAGTACTAAATCTAGTATTCTTAAGAATGCTAGATTTATTTAGTATTGCTAAAATCTTACATGAGAGCCACTTTGGTGCAGTGATTAAATAGACTAGCTAGAAAATGGTAGGTTGTGAGTTCCAGTCCTGCTTTAGGCATGAAACTACTGGGTGATTTGGTGCCACTCACTCCCTCTTAGCTGTGAGAAGGAAACAATGGCAAGCCACTTTCCATGTAGCTCTTCAGAATGAAGACTGACTTGAAAGCATACACATATATAAACTGTCATTCTATAGTTTAAAACATTTAGTAATGATGTCATCATTTCTTTTTTTCTGCTCAATTTTATATGGTCCCTGACATTTATTTTGTGCTGTGTTACATATTGCCTCTTCGGTCAACATGGATACATCATTCTATCATAATTAATAGATAATATTTTAAGATATGGACGTATGGACATTTTTTATTTGTTTTCATTGGCTTGTGGTTTATGTTTCCTGAAACTTGATAACCTGTAACCACTAAGGAGATATTGTTAGTTTAACCTTGAGCATAGCTTTATTCATTTTATCATTATTTATTTATTTATTTATTTGTTTGTTTGTTTATTTATTTATTTTATTTATTTAAAGAATTTATATAGCCACAACAACTCGGAAAAAGTGACTGTGGATGGTCAAATTAATCCCCCGAAACAAAGCAAACGAAAAATAGAACCAAGAGAAAATATCCCACAAATATCAACATACGTCTAGAGAATATATTTTGAGGCAGTAGTTCCACATATTGATATTACTAGCTTTTGCAAGTTTGTTGCAATTAACAAACAAATTAGAAAACAGTAGAGCTTATTAGAGTTTACCAGGTCTGGAATTCAACTTATCTTTAATAGTAGCCTATGCATTCTTTTTACAATTAATGCAAAAAGAGAAAAAAACAATATTTTGGATAATCATATTTATGCCTATACATGTTGAGTAATAGCAGTTTTAGCATGTAATTCCAACTAAAAAATAAATGCAAATTTCACTGTTATATTGAATGTAAAAGTGATATGAAATGATATACTAAATGTAGTATGAAAGGACTTTATATTTGCTGCTTTATGCAATTCAATAAATGTTTAAGTTTCAAAATTGAAGATTTCAATTATTTCTGAAAGCTGCGACTATATTCTCTTCTGCATCCTCTCTGCTGTAACTTTTGTTCAAGCAAAATGTGATATAATAGCAGCCATTGGTGTAGAAGTACCTGGAATGACATCACATAATATCGGTTGCCTTAAGATATGAGCAAGGAACTAAAGTTGTTGTTTTGGATGGTGATCTTGCATAAACAACTACAATGTAGTCAAGGTTTAGATTGGTACATGGGCAAGTTAAAATACCATTTCTGAAAGATAATGATTCATTATTGTAGAATCTCAGATATTCAGATACAGTAGTACCAACAAATAATAATCATCTCTTTTAATCACAATAAAACTAATACAATTTTCACTTACAATAATTAGTTGAATCAAGTAGAAACTTATCCTATGAACTATAATATTATATTTTGTACTTGTTTTCAGAGGTATTATTACTTATATTGTACTTTATATCCAAGGAATCAGTAATATAAGAAATACTTCTGTTTTTATTTAAAACAGGCTTTTCCCAATAGAATTCAGAGTGAAAATGCTGCATTGGCCCTCTCCCATGGTGTCATTTTGATTCTTTCTCTCCCATCCCTTACCCCCTAATCTACAGGTCTGCTAGCGAAAATGTTCAGATGGACAAATAACAGCTTGGGGGCAAGTATGACTATATATAAATGAAAAAAGGACATGATTAAATATTTTAATCTTTTAAATTAATATTTTAAATAAAAGATAAACAGCCTTTAATATTATAAAATATTGAGATATTTAATTATCATTTATCTTGTCTATTTTATAAAGAATTCTTACTGAAGGAAATCCTGTTGTATGGCTTTATTATGTTTAACTTATTATTACATTAGCATGCTTTGCTTCATTGTGTATTTCTGTGACCATAAGAGGTAAAGAGCTAGTTTTTGCCCTATGTGCTTTTGTTATCATTTTTAAAACTGCTGAAAGGGTCTTCCAAGCCATTGAAATGCATTTGGAGAAGGGTTGAACTCAGAAAGGAAAGGTAGACAAAGTCTTGAGTCTCTTCTACTTATAGAAGCCTCTGCCAGATCAAAAAGCCTTCTGTGAACTGAGGGGTAACATTAAATTTTAAACCCTAAACAATTCAAGAGTTTGTTTCTGAGTAAATCTCCATGTTTCTACCTATATTTCTGATCAAATAAGCTAGTGGGTTTAGTTTATTGTGTAATGGACGGGAGTGGGGTCTCCAGAACAGAGTGCTCCAGGTATGAAATTGTGCCCTGTGTGAACTTCAGCAGACTGTGCTTCCGATTGTTTATTATTTTGCTTGGTTTTTAAATCAAGTTTATTTTAATTTGTATTTTATTGTTCATAAGCATTATAGGTTTTGTTGTGATGGTTTCATTTAAGACAGTTTCTTATAAATGGTGATAGGTTGTTCTGAGAATAAGAGGTTGTCAAAATAAACAATTATATGAAGTCATAACGATTTGCTAAATATGGACAGACAAAAAATTAACACTAAATTTAACATTTTATTCTTGCAAATTTACACTGTGATTGGTAGCTGTCCTTGTCTGACTTTGGAAGGGTTAAGACAAACTAGTCCCTCTCTGATGGGACTACCAGGGAATACCAGGACAGTAGACTGGATTGATTACTTGACATATTAGAAGAAAGCAATACAAAACTGCTTCTTAGACCAAGGCTAAGAAACTTCAAGTTTAGGTCACTGAAGACACAAAGTTTCAGTCAATTTGAGGGCATCTTTCTTGATCGAGACAGTATGATTAATGAGTGCAACTTCCAGTTAGTTTTTTTAATAAGTTTGGCAAGTTCAGCTTTCATTTCATGAGATTTAATTTTTAGTGTAATAATGCTTTCTGGTGTAACTGCATTTTTCAAAACTTAAATCAGGAATAATTTTTAAAGAATCTAATTAAGGAAAAAGAGAACATTTAGTGTAGTGGTTTAAGGCACCAGGCTAGAGACTGGGAACCCATAAATTCTTCTCCAATTTTAAAGATACAAAGCCAACTGGGTAGCTTGGCTCAGTGACTGTCCCCCAGTCATTGAAAGAAGGCAATGGCAAACTACTGGAAAAAAAAAAAAGGGCAGAGACATGTTCAGGAAATCAGCAGGTGTCAAGACTGGCTTAAAGAGACAAATAAATAAAATAAATAAATAAATTAGAGGACATTCATAATTAACCTCCATTAGAGTAGCTGCAAGATGAAGGCTTCCTGGTCTGACTTAAAGTTTTGCTGAGTGGAACTTGTAGAAAGGTATTAGCTGCATATTTTATTTATTTATTTATTTATTTATCATATTTGTATACCGCCCTACTCCCGGAGGACTCAGGGCGGTGAACAGCCAAGATAAAAATATAATTTTCAATGTAACATATTTATTCTGTTTACGAGTGTCATGATTCTAGCCAGCTACTGTTGCTGCTATTCTTTCACTTGATGAGTTCTCTTTCTATATTTTTAGCAGAATTTAGTAGGAAGATAGTTTACATGTTTTCCTGTCTCCCCTCTCTCTGTTGGGAAATGCTTTTCCTTATTTCTGTGGTCCTTTGTTCTGTGTTCCCTCGGCCTCTGAAATTCTATGCTCAGAAATTAGTTTGAAACAGTTTGTCACCAGCTTTAGTATCTTTCACTTTCCCTAATCAAAACTTCAAAATTTTAAAACCATTTATACGTATGAGTTGAAATGTTAAGAAAATTATTCAGACAGAAGCTTCACAAAATTATGATTATTACTATATATAATTAATTAAGCATTGAGATGGGTGGCAAACAAATCAAATAAATAATAAAATAATTACTGTCATGCATCTATGTTAATAGAGGAGCAGCATTGGCTATTTACGCACAGTTTAAGGTGCTGGTTATCACCTATAAAGTCCGGTGTAAGGCTGGGAACTTCTGAAGTGGCCTGCCCCAGATATTTTATCTGCCTAGTCTGTACAAGCACAAAATGCCTGTTCTGAGCCTTAACTGCATAAGGTGACATGTAAGAGGCATGAAGGCAGGCATTCTCTATAAGTACTTCTTTGAAACAGCGTATGAGCAAGGATTGCTCTTAATTTTATGACCTTCTGAAGACTGTTTAGAAGATCTTTAGATTGTTATATCACTGTCTTGGAGAAGATAGACAAATAGTTGAAAACTGAGTAGTAAGTTGTAGTGAAATAAGAGGCATTCAAATTTGCCTCTTTTGAGGCAATACTGCTGTAATGTTGTAGTATATTGTATTTATGATTTGCAATAGTGGTTTATTGAAACATAGGTTGGAAGACATTGGAAATCTTATAACCCATTAGTGCAGGTATCTTCAGACTACCTCGGGCAAATATGGCTGTATAATCTTTTTTTGAAAACCTCAAGTGATGACACACATATGACATCAAGAGTCATATTGTTCTACTGCTGAATAGTTCTTGTGGTCAAAAAATTGTTCCTTGTTTCAAGTTGAATTTCAAAATGACTATCAGAAGGCTCCTTAGTTGTCTTTCCTTTAGAAGTTTGTATGTTTAATACCCAGCTCTATTTACTGGAATACCCAGTTCTTCATATATTTAATCTAGTCTTACCACCTTTGTTACTCTTCTCTGCATTCTTTCTAGTTCCTTAGCATCTTGCTTGTATTATAGACAACCAGTATTTTAGATGTAGATAGATCGTATTTTAGATGAAATTGACCAGCATAGAGCAGAACTATTACTTACTATAATCTCAACACTGTAACTCTGTTGATAGAGCCCAATATTGCACAGAGAGTTTTGGCAGCTAGAGTATGTAATTTTGCTCAAGCTTAATCTATGATCTATCAAGATCAAGATGAGTTATGGCGGCACCGTGGTTAGAATGCAGTACTGCAGCGTACTTCTGCTGACTGCTGGCTGATTGCAATTTGGCAGTTCAAATCTCACTGGCTCAAGGTTGACTCAGCCTTCCATCCTTCCAAGGTGGGTAAAATGAGGACACAGATTGTTGTGGGCAATATGCTGACTCTGTAAACAGTTTAGAGAGGGCTGTAGAACACTATGAAGCAGTATATAAGAGTAAGTGCTATTGCTACCTAGATTCTTTTCACAAATACTACTGCTGAGCCAGGTACAGCCTATATGATTTTTTGTATATAAGTGTAGAACCCTACTTGCCATTCACTTGTTGTTTTGAGAAAATGTCCAGTGTCCAAACTGAAAATGTCCCAATGTATAAAGATAATTTTGAACCTGTCTTGTGAACTGTTAGTAATTTTCTTGCAAGCTCTGACTTGTCTGTAAATTTAATAAGCATCTTTTTAATCATTTTTTCTAAGTCATTAATGTTAAAAAGTGCCGGGTCCACGATGAACCCTGAGGTAGACTACCATGTACTTTTCTCTGTGTACATATACATAGATTTATTAAGGATTCTGTATTTAGTATGATTGCTCAATGAAGTGTGAATCAATCTGATAGAAGGACCATTTATCAGGTGGCTTATTGAAGTCTAGATACATCAAATCCATCACCTGTCATTGGTAATCTAATTACTTTGTCAAAAATAAAGTAGTAAGATTTGTCTTGTCTGATCAATGTTTAATGAACTATTCTGGCTTCTGATAATCACTAGTTCCTTTCTAAGTGTTTGCAAACCAATAGCTTGATGATCTTTTCTAGTATTTTTTAAGTACAACTCAGTATTTTCATTACAACTCTGGGTCACAGACAAGTTAAGCAACATATAGTATGGTAAAAACTGAAAGAAGATGAAAACTTGTGGACTAAAACTAATTCATCAATAAAATTTCCCACCAAGACAAACAATAGTAAATCATGTGCTTGATGAAAGAGCCAAATCTTCAAGGTTCATTTAAATAGCAGGAGGGTCAGGGTATTGGGGCAACTATTTCGGAGGGCAGGTGTCATGATAGAGAAGACACACTGTGTCATTTCATATGACACTGTTTTAAGGGTGGGACCTGCTCAGCGCCTCAAAAGACTTACTGGATGGCAGAAACAATGGGAACAGGGTGATTCCTCAACATCATTTGATGTTATTTTCTATATAGCTTAGAATCCTTAGATCAGGGCTGTCAAATTTGTGGGCCGGATACATCATGCGCAGGCTATGCCCATGCCCATGCCCGATTTAGCAAAGGGGAAAAAAGCCCTGATAGGTCATGTGACGCTGCTGTGACGCCGTAAGTTTGGCACTCCTGCCTTAGATTGATTATATGAAATCAGGTGGTTGTCAACTCTTAGCAATTATATTTGTAGTAATCCATGTCATCATCATTATTTTCATCATCCTGCTCTACTTTTTAAAGTTTTTTGTTTATGTATGCCTTTGAGTTAGTTAATCATGAATCCTGATCCTGATCCTGGAAAAAATCTAAGCAGTTTTCTTGGCAATATTTTTGGAAGTAGTTTGCCATTGCTTTCTTTCTAGAGTTAAGAGAGAGTGACTGGCTGAGACTGGTTCTGAAAAGATTTGTGGAACATGATCAATATACAAAGGGTTTATTTTTTTCCTTATCTCCTGTGATTTTTCAGCAAGGCTATTTTAAAGGTTTTTATCCATGGGAAATATTACATTTTAGTTATTCCTGTTTGCTGAAGTGAAAAATTCCATTATCTTTAAGCTCTGTTCTTTCCTTATACTTATTAGCTCATGGTGGGAAGAAGGTAGTTGACAACTGCAATATAAAGTTACATTTCTTGTTGAGTTCCATAGATTATCAATATTTTCTGACTTTCTGTTCAACAATGGCAGGAATAACATATCTATTTCCTGCTTCTGCTTCCACCACAAACAATGCTAACACTGCTAAAATGAAGAAAAGCTGAGATAACTTGGATAGATTATTGCATGGAATTGTAAATTTCATTCTGTAGAAATTAATACTTTTACTCTAATTGGAAGATGGAAGATTCTAGGAGAAAAATTAAACTGATATTGCATGATTACATTCTGCTTATCCATGAATTAATTTGTATTGACTTTTTTTAAAAAAGTATATTATAAAATGCCATGATAATTTTGAATAATCAGTAAGATTTGAATTGTTCCCAATAATATGATTTATTTATATTCATTATGATTAAAATTCATGAAGAGAGGGAATGACTTCTATAATCAGGCAATACTAAAGTTGTGGAATTGTTTTTCCATGGAATTATCTAAGCAATATGCAATGGATTTAAAATTATTTATTATGTCAGGAGAAAGCTATATATTCTAGTACCGTGATGGCGAACCTATGGCATGTGTGCCAGAGGTGGCACACAGAGCCCTCTCTGCTGGCACGTGCGCCATCGTCCCAGGTCAGATCTCCATGGCGTTTCTTTCGTGAGCTTCTGTTTTCTTGCAAACGAAACAGAAGCTCACGAAAGAAAAGGATCTTGCCTCTTGCCACATTGCTGTTGTTGGGAAGACCCGCCTCCCGCCAACCAGCTGGTCTTTGGGTCTCTATGCACGCATGCCCGTGCATGTGCATATGCATGTGCATGTCCGTGCATGTGCATATGCATGTGCATGTCCGTGCATATGCATGCACGTGTTCAGTTTGGGCATGCACACACAGTTTGGGCATGCACACACAGTTTGGGCATTCAGTGTCTAAAAGGTTCACCATCACTGTTCTAGTATATTGAATAAAAACTATAGCTTTCAATTTAAATGTGTAATCCTGTGCCCAAGCAGCACAGATGAATTAGATAAATTCTGTGCTAGGTACCATTTAAAAAGGAGAGAAAAATTAAATTGCTACTATTGTGGTGCTCCCATTGTGAAATCTTTGATGTGGTTCCATTAGGAATACCACATACTGTTCCAATCTTATTTATTATTGATTTATTTATTTTATTAAATTTTTATACCGCCCTTCTCCCGGAGGACTCAGGGCAGTGTACAGCCAGAGATAAAACTCACAACAATATAAAAGTTAAAAGACAAATTAAAAGTATTAAATAATTTGGCCTAAAAAGCTAAAATAAAGACAACCCATTAAAATAGCATTAGGCCAGCCCTGCTTGGTGAAACATTAGCGTTTTGAGGGTGCAGGGAAAGGTGCGAAGGTTTGGAATCCTACGAATCTCCGGGGGCAGCTCATCCCAGAGGGCCGGTGCCCCCACAGAGAAGGGTCTCCCCCCGGGGATCGCCAGTCGACATTGTTTGACCGATGGCACCCTGAGGAGTCCCACTCTGTGGGAGCGTACTGGTCGATGGGAGGCTATCGGTGGCAGAAGGCGGTCTCGTAAGTACCCGGGTCCTAAGCCATGGAGTGTTTTAAAGGTGGCGACCAACACCTTGAATCGCACCCGGAAGACCACTGGGAGCCAGTGCAGCTCGCGCAGGAGCGGTGTTACATGGAAGCGTCGAATCTTGGTTACTGAAGGATTACTGTAGTCTTAAGAAAAGTTGCAAAAAAGAAAAGTAAAATGCTAAAGTGTTAGTAATCACCTTCCTACAAGAAAAGGTTCTAGTGTTCATGGATGTTGAGAATGTTATAATGCATGAAAAAGAAATATGTATTTCTTTTGCTATCTTGAGATTGTCAGGGTTAAATCGATTTAGAGATATGTATCTTCAGATATGTATACCAGTATATAGAATTTACCATGGCAAGATGTAGCAATGGCTAAAATTAGGTGACTTTAAAATGGATTAACTAAATTAATAGAAGATGAATCTCAGTGGCTATTAATCATTATGGATACTTGCAGCTTCCAAATAGCATATGCTGAATATAATTTTCTTGAAAACAAAACTACAAAGAGGTGATACCTGCTGGACTGGGCAGGTTTTTATATGGTTCACAAGGCTTGGGTCTTCTTAAATGCTATTGAATTTACTACAGTGCAGTATAGACAAGAGATTAAGAAATACCAAAATTAAATGTGAATTGTTTATGAGGCTATTATAACAGTTTGAATATATAAAGTTAACAACTTAAAGTTCAAGTACATATGTCAGTACAGTGTATATGTCAATGCCATATTCTATATCTGCATTTGTATTCTGTATCTCATTCAGACATGACATTTGGTAATTTCTTTTGGGTTGGACAGAATAAAGGAATATATATGTTATTGAGTTTAAGTTTAAGTTTAAGTTTAATGCAATTTATATGCTGCCCTATCTCCAATGGACTCAGGGTGGCTCACAACAGTAAAATACGCAATAACATTAATACAATATAAAATTAAAAAGTCCGAATTAAACAGTTTAAAATCAGTTTAAAAACCATTACCCCCCCCATCAGTCCAGTCTACGAGATAACCAGGTCTTCAAATCACGGTGAAACGAGCGAAGGTCAGGGGCCATCCGGAGCTCCAAAGGAAATTGGTTCCAAAGGGTGGGTGTGCCCACAGAGAAAGCTGTCTCCCTGGGGGTCGCCAGCTGACATTGTCTGGCTGACGGCACCCTGAGGAGGCCCTGTCTGTGGGAACACACCGGGCGATTGGAGATTGTTGTTGGCCACAGGGGGTCCGACAAATATCCCGGACCTAAGCCATGAAGGGCTTAGCCATTGTCGGGACACTCCCATGTTGAATTAGTTTTTATTTTTAAAATCACAAATATATATATTAAAGTATGTATATGTAGGACATTTAGGTGCAATACTATTTATTACTTAGGAATTCTTTTAATAGATTATAAATCTAAATATGTAACAATACTAGAGAGTAGATGTAAACTGTATATTTTCAAAGCTGTGAATCTTATTAATTGATTGATTGATTGATTGATTGGTAGTTTGAAGCCAATTGTTAAGCTACCCAGAGACTGAAAAGTCTCTGGGTAGCTTAACAATATGTATAGTATTTAAGTGTAGAGTATTTAAAAAATATGGGGGTGCGATAACTAACATGTTAAAGACACTGAGCTTGTCAGCTGGAAAGCTGACAGCCCAGGTTCAAGACCTAAGCACTGTGCAACAGGGTGAGTTCCCATTACTTGCCCCAGCTCCTGCCCATCTAACAGTTCAAAAGCATGCAGATACAAGTAGATATATAACCGCTTCGGTGGGAAGGTAAAAGCATTCTCTGTGCCTCAGTGCATAGTCACATGGAAATTTCTTCAGAGAACGCTTGGCTAAGAAATGGAGATGAGCACCACCGCCTAGAGTTGGACATGACTGGACAGGGGAAACCTTTAAACCACATAAATTGCAACAAATATGATAAGGGGTCTGGAGGCTAAATCATATGATGAACAGCTTAGGGAAATAGTTGTATTTAGCCTAATAAAGAGAAAGCTCAGGGAGACATCAGTCTTCCAGTGCATCCATTCCAGGGATGTCACAGGAAGAAGGGTGTCAATTTATTCTCTACAGACTTGAGACAAGAAGCAGTAGGTGGAAGCTCATCAGAGGGAGATTCAATCTGGAAATAAGGAGAAATTTTCTGACAGTAAGAATGATTATTCAGTAGAACAGCTTGTCTTCTAGAGTTGAGGGTACTCCACTGCTGGAGGTTTTAAAGAAAAGATTGTATGACCATTTGTTTGGGATGGTAAGAGGATTCCTGCCTTGGACAGGGGGTTGGACTAGAAGACCTCCAAGATCCCTTCCATACCTAAGATTCTATGTAATGAGCCCCCCTCCCCCCCCAAAAAAAAAACAAAAAAAACAAAAACAAAAAAACCCTGGCTTGGGGACATAGCCAAGTTTTAAGAGACTTGTGGCTTGGGGCCATATATATGTCTGGATGATGCTCTTTCATATGGTAGGGGTTGTAACAGAGAGAATACACTGTCTCCATATCACAAACTGACAATATTTAATTGAGGAGGTCTTACTACATGTATTGGAATGTCAGAAACAGTTGAAAATAGGTAATTCCTCAAATAACCAGGTTCTGTGCCCTGAAAAACTTTATAGGTGATGATCAACACCTTGAATTGTATCTGGAGGTCAACTAGTAGCCAATGCAGCTTGTGAAGCAGTACTGATACTTGGGAATAATGAAAACCTCCCATTATTGCTACTGCATTGTGACCCAACTGTGACTTCTAAATGGTTTTCAAGGGCAGCCTTATGTACAATGGTCCAATTATGAGATGATTAGGGCATGAGTAACCATTTCCTGGTCAAAAAAATGGTATAACGGCGGTATAAAGTGAACTTTAAAAGGCCTTCCTGGCTATAACTATCACCTACTTTTTAAGCAGGAGCTTTGAGCCTACAAATTGTATAATAGCCTCAAATTGGAAAGTACATTCCTATCCAAGACCAAAAGTTTAAATGTCCCTGACTAGGGGACTAAAACAGCTATAGTCATTAAATCTTGTCAGGACTGAGCCAAAATCTTTTCCTCTCCATCCGGAATATTTCTCTAAACTCTGACATAGAATTTATGTAATTGTTCTTGCCTCTCAGGTATCCAAAGCTGATTCTTTTTCAATTTGGGAAAGTCCAGCAGAAAGTCTAGCCTTAAAAAGGAAACAAAGTTTTAACAGTTTCAGATATGAAAGATGTTGGTCTCTTTACCATGCTCCTGCTACTACTGTGGAGATTACTCTGGAAATTTTACACTATAGAAACTATTTAAGGAATAATACAAGATATAAAAAACAGTTATGAGGACAATGGATGTTGATTTTCCTTCTTTTTACTTATCTGGTCAGTTGTTGTACAGTGGACTCATTGGATTTCTTTTCCTAAGTTGCTCAACAATTGTTTGAGAACATTAAGAACTGACACAACCATCTTGGAAAGCAAAGTATATCAATGATAAGTGTGTCATATCATAGTTCAAAGGTACTATGTTCCCTAAATATCCACTTTGCATTTGAAAGTAAAATACATGTATGCATATAGATACAGGACATACATACATACATACATACTAGAGTTATATTGTGTGCAATAATGTGAAATGTCTTTGAAATTGAAAAAAAGCCCTAGATGTCTGATTAGAATAGATATGTTAAATAGCCAGGAATGCCTGGATGAAATCAAAATGCAGTAGGGGACATAAATTATCTGTTTAAATTTTAAGAACTATAATATTTTAATTATGCATTTGTATAAGGGTTAATTGGATAACCTAAAACAGCATCTAGTGTGATTAAAAAGGCCAATTCTAGAGTGGCAATCCCTTCCACACTAACGAAATGCTGTTTTAGGACCTCTTTCCAGAGCACAATACCATAGACTCTTGAGACAAGGATGCCAATGGAAAAATTGGATAACAAAACAGTGTTGTCAGAACAGAGAAATTGTTCTCCAACAAGGGGGAAAAACGTCAGTCAGTCTGGGTATACGTCCCGTCCAGCCAATGACCGAGCACTTTCCAAAGCCAAATCTCTGCCCCCTTCGAGGCTGCCCAGTTCTTCGTCTCGGTCTTCGCTTGACTGGACGTGTCCTCCTCTGACAGACATTTTACCTCTGTTCTGATTACGGTGATTGCTAAGCCGACCTTCGTTATAACTGCAAGTGCCCTTGTTCCAGCCTCTGCAGGCTTTTTCACACACACTATCACACAGTTTAAATATGTTTGCAATGCAAGCATAGGTAAGTTTATAGACAACTTTTATTTTATTTTTTTTGCCGTTTATTTGATCTTTTTTTTATCTATTGTCCTAAAATAGATGTTTAGTGCTTGACTTATATTTAGTAAATGTGTATTTTATGAGTATTTAAACATTTTCCCAAAAGTGTTCAGTCAGTTAAAGTATTTGATTAGAAAAAAATCTAATGAAAAATCCTAATGCCTAATGAAAAAATCTAATGAAGTTCATTATTATAATTTGTATTTTATGCGTAGCACATTAAAAGTTTTGTTTGGAAGTTATCTAATCAGATATTCTTTTAAAAAAATCTAAGTCTTGAAAACCCAAATTATGATTTGAGTATATAATACTTTTATATTAGTATTTAGAGATATTCCAGCAAAAAAAGGGGGAAAAAAAACCCTCTTAAAATTCACATTAGGAGAGAAATGCCCATTTTGGTTGGTGATTCTATAATCTTCTCAAAATATTTTTGTGGAAAGTTTCCTAGCAAATATCATTCAGAGAAGCATCACATTGTTCCTTTCTTTTTACCACTATAGTGGACTGAAACAAAGAATAATGAGCATCTAGAAAAACAGAATAAGGTTGCTTGCATTGAAACTTGTTCCAAAGAAAGAGCTAGCACAAGTATTAAAAGATTCCAATGCTATAGTATTAAATATAAGCACCAGTTCACTGGAAGAAACAAACCAAGTAATGCTCAGCATGGCTGCAGTTATAACTGAATATCTAGAATGCAAATCAACAAAGAAGAAAAAAAAAGACAAACAATGCACTATCAACATGGAAGATCAGTCTGGAAAAGAAGATCAGCAAGCTGAGATCAGATGCAAGCAAGCTAGAACAGATGAAAAAATAATTTGAAGAACAAGAAGAACAAAGAACACATGATTAAGAAATATCACAAACAAGGAAAATTAAAGAAGTGTTGGAATTAATAAAACAGCAAATAAAGCCAAGAAGATCAGCAGATACGAAGCTTGAGTTGCATACTGTAGGCAGAATCTTTGATTTCCGCGAATCAGAAATGTTTCTATCAATCCATCGATGAAGGGACTGCACTGAACCAGTCAATCCCCGAGAAAGAAGAAACAGTGCAGCTAAGTGACAACCTAGAGAAACATGACGAATGCATCTTGCATAAAGAAAGTGGATAAGAATAAAATAGAAACTGAAATTTTAAAAAAAAGCCACTTATAATAGCAGCAGAAATAGTGGAGAAAAGACAGGGATGATCAAAATTTGATCAGTGCCAGGTGAAGAACTGCATAGGTTTTGGTGAAACATCTGACTGATTTGCACTTACTCATTGCAAGCAGTTTAACATCATGCTGCAAGATGGTAAAGTTGAAGATTGAGTAACATCTGGTAAAACCTATTTAAGGAAAGATCTGACAAAAGGGGCAGTACCAGGCAACTATAAGCCAATTACCTGCTTACCAGCTTTCAGATTTCTAACTGATATGGTGGTTGATGCAGTCTATCAGCATCTAATTGAAAACTAGTTCTTTTCACTTGAGCAGAAAGGAAACCTCTCAAACAACAGAAGAATAAAGATCATTTTAGAAAGTTGCAAGAGAAGGAAAATCAGCTTGAATGTAGCTTGGAATGATTATAAGAAGGCATTAAACTCCCTGACATATGATTGGATAATCAAATGCCTAGAAATACTAGGAGTCATAAAAAGATTAGAAACTTTGTGCAAAGATCTGTGGCACAAAGGAAAACAGCTCCTGACCAATGGTGGAGTAGAGTGGTAGAAATGGTAGAGTGGGAGAGGTTATATCAAGAGAGAAATCTTTCAAGGGGAATGATTCTGTCACCACTACTGATTGCCATTTCACTGATTCCACTGTCAACAATATTGAATATGTCAGGTCATGATTACCAAACATTAAACTATTTGCCAGACTATCCCACCTCCTTTACATGGACGATCTGAAGCTGAATGGAAAAACATTGAAAATCACTACTCAACACTATTCATATATACAGCCAACATATTGTAATAGAGTCTGGACAGGACAATGTGCCATGCCCACCATCAAACAATGTGCAAAGAGTGAAAACTGAATATATCAAGATGCCATATGGAAATATCTTTGTCTGGCTGTTTGCTTGGCCACATAACTATGGGAATACCTTTGTCTGGCTCTTTGCCTTAAAAAATGGAGATGAGGACTACCTCTTAAAGTAAGTCACGACTAATGAGATAAACCCCTCCCACAATGAACGTAACATCAACTTGTTCCCATCATGTGAGATCTTAAAGTTCAAATTCACTGGAGGAAATACATCAAAGTAATTAACACCTGGCCAAATCCGATCATAAATACATAGCTGCACTTGAGTAGATGTGAAAGCCCTGTATAGGAAGAGAGAAAAATAATGACAATGAATCATATCCTTCATCCATGCAGTGATATCAACAGATTCTACTTACTAAGGAAAATGGGTGGGCATGGAATATTGCAAGTACACCTGACGCTTGAAGAAGAAAAAGGGGCATTGGAAAAATATCTGAACGTCAGAGAAGAATGTCTATGGATTCTCAGTCATCCAGGTAATGGTTGTCCCAAAGGTGCTTTTTTTTCAAGAGACAATTGGACTTTCTAGTTTTTGTTTGAAGATGTTTCACTTGAAACATCTTCAAACAAAAAACAGAAAGTCCATTTGCCTCTTGAAAAAAAAGTACCTTTGGGTCAGAGAAGAATATATACATGAAGGTTTACTGAATACGAGAGATCAAATTCATCTTACAAGAAAGTCCAAATGAAGAATAGAAAATAGACATGGCAAGTCAAAGTATCACATGGCTAGTACATGAAAAACCTAGCAGGCAAAATAAATAACAACAAGGCCTGGCAAAGGGTAGGTGCAGGAAAATTGAAGAAAGAGACAGAGTGACCGATTGTGGTTGTCCAAGACCAAACAATGACAACGACAACCTGCACAAGCAGCAGGTGAGTGGGCAAAACTCCATTTGTGTAAGCAGCGGATGTGCAGGTGCACACATAAAGTTCGATTTGTGCAAGTGGTGGGTGCACACATCCTTCATTTGCACAAATGGAACTTCACGTGCAAGTGCATATGCGCACCACTTGCACAAATGGAGTTGCATGCGCGTGCATGTGCCTACCCACTGTCACAAAACGGTCCTCTCTCCCACCACTGCTGCCAGCCAGTCTGCAAAACCAGAAAGGTTGGGGACCTCTGCTCTACATCTTTAGCATGATCAAAGGTCAGTAATTCCCTGTAATTCAGGGAATATAGAGGAATATTGTTTCCCTTTCCTATCATGTATAACATGGTTGGGAAATATACTATCTGTTAAATTTTACATTTGCAAATAATTGCCTTTTTTATAATGAAAAGAGAAATACAAATACAAAGCTTTCAGTAATTTAAATGGCTCAGTTTCCTATCCTTTAATTTCCTTTCAATATAAGCAGCTAAAATCTCTTCTATGACAGCCAAGTGATAATTGGATTTATGGAATAATGTCAGTGGTGGGATTCTGCCGGTTCTAGGGGGTTCGGCCGAACCATTTGTTAAATTGCTGGCTCGCCCCGCTCCTTGCCCCGCCCCTCCGCACTACTATTTATTGCCAATAAAATGGGGCAGGCAAGCCAGCAATTTAACAAACGGTTCGGTGTTTTTTTGTAATTTATTGGCCCCGCAGCACACCGAACCGTTTGTTAAATTGCTGGCTCGCACGCCCCTCGCCCCACCCCGCCTCCCACCCGCGCGGCGCCAGCCTACCCTAGCCAGGGGTAGGCAATTGTGGCTCTTTTACAACCTGTGGACTTCAACTTCCAGAATTCCTGAGACAGCTTGGCTGTCTCAGGAATTCTGGGAGTTGAAGGCCACAGGTTTTAAAAGAGCCACAATTGCCCACCCCTTCCCTAGCCTGAGTTCCGCTGCCTGGGATCCACGTGGGCTGCCACGTGGTTCCCCACCGGCTCCGGACGCAAGAGAGCAGGGTAGAGAAAGCAGCTTGCCGGAGAACACGTGAATGGCTCCATGTGGTCTGCAAGTCAGTGGCTGCTGCTTCTGTCCCCTGCTGTTGCTTGCCTGGGAGAGAAAAACTTCCAGAGCATTAAACAAAGGTAAAAGGGAAGCAGGGGGAGGGGGGGAGAGAAGGACAAAAAGAGGCTTTAATTTGCTTTGCATCGGAGGCTGGAAGCTTTTTGTTTTCATTCGCTCCGTGTTCCTCCTTTATGCAAAAAAAAAAAAAAAAGATCTGATCTGGAGCCGAATGTCATTAGAAGTAATGCTGTCAACTTGGAGCATTTCGTTTCAGTCTTCCAAATGGGCAATGAATTGAACCTCCTCCCCTAAAACAGATGCAATGTGGGTTGTTTGTTTGTTTTAGCAACGTGGATTGTTTTCCTAGGGCAGGGGTCTCCAACCTTGGCAACTTTTAAGATTTGTGTACTTCAACTCCCAGAGTTCCTCAGCCAGCTTTGCTTTGCTTTGCTGGCTGAGGATTTCTGGGAGTTGAAGTCCACAAGTCTAAAAGTTGCCAAGATTGGGGACCTCTGCCCTAGACCATTTTAGGAGCAAAGTAGTGGGTTTCGCTGGCATTTAAGGAGGAAAGGAAAGGAGGGAGGAAGAGAGAGAGAGAAAAGAGAGAAAAAGAAAGAAAGGAAGGAAGGAAGGAGGGAAGAAAGGAAGGAAGGGAGAGAGAGAGAAAGAAAGAAAGAGAAAGAAAGAAGAGAAAGGCAGGAAGGAAGGACCACAAACCATGGCACTAGACATGGTTTCAGAAGATGCTTTGAAACAGGATAGCAATCTAGGGCTGGAAGGGACCTTGGAGGCCATCTAGTCCAACCCCCTGCTCCAGCAGGAAACCTTATATCGTCTAGATTGTTTTGGTGCCTCCAACAGAGAGGAAAATTGCCAGAAAGGAAAAGGAGTTTACTAGGGCAAGGCTGCCATGTGGAGGAAGGCAGAGATAGTCCTTGACTTATGACCACAATTGAGCACAAAATTTTCGTTGCTAAACAAGTGCGTTGTTAAGTGAGTTTCACCATATTTTACTCAATCCATGACCTCTCCTGGCTCTAACAGTCATGTGCAAGCTAGATAGGGAAGAATATCTGAAGGTGTGTGTAATGTTCTAAATGTATAGAAGTTATAGTTAAATGTGTGGCAGAAAGTGGATTCTGGGTGTGTTTTTCCAAATGTAGTAAGTGAGGTTGAATGTGTATAGTTTTAAAAGAGCTCTCTATGTGTACATACACATACAGTATATATAGTAGGTAATGTATCCTTTTGTGTGCCTATATACACTCTCTACTATGTAATATGTATGTACACATATGGCATATGTACATAGGATTAAATAGTATATTTTGGATGTTCAGTAGTAGTAAATAAATAGACAGGGAAATTGTATCTCGTTGAGGCCTTTGAGGTGAGGAGAGGCCAAGCACCCTAATCCTAACCCTAACCCTTGACGTGAGTGATGTCAAGTTGGCCACGCCCACCCAGTCACATGACCATCAAACCACGCCCACCAAACAAGCCACGCCCACAGAACCGGTAGTAAATGGACTACTCAGAGGGCTGAAAAAGTTATTTTTGACCGGTCCTCGCACTTTTGACCAGTCCTTGAACTTACAACTGTCCACACATTTTATGTTTTGCGCCCTATCTTGTCACCGTGGTGAAGAGAAGTAGTGGTGAAATGACTGACATGGTTGTTAAGAATGCTGCACGGGCATAAATGTGAGGATGGTCATAAGTGTGAGGACTGGTCAAAAGTGCGAGGACCAGTCAGAAATGACTTTTTTCAGCCCTCTGAGTAGTCCCTATGCACATAGCCATGCCCACCCGGTCATATGACCAGCTAGCCACGCCTACACAGTCACATGACCAGCTAGCCACGCCTACACAGTCACATGACCAGCTAGCCACGCCTACACAGTCACATGATTGCCAAGCCACACCCCCAACTAAGCCATGCCCACAGAACCTGTTGTTAAAAAAATTGAATCCCATCACTGAATAATGTTGATGTTTAAATCAAGTATTGTTTTTTACTTTTTTACTTCAAGATTTTTTTAAAAATCTTGAAACAATTAATCAGAAAATACTGAAATTGTATATCATTGACAGTTCTTCATTTGTTGTAGTATTAGTGTTCTAAGATTCTCAGCTCTTTAATCTATTACAAGAATGATTTTTAATTCTTAATGTATAAGTGAAATATGAGACTTATCTTATGTTGTGAATTCTGTTGTGAAATGTAATATATTAGTTTCATATATATTCAGTATTTTTCTGAGACCTGACACTATTATGCTGAGATTAAACATGACCTTATTTAAACAGTGCTGTTCAGAACTGATGAAATAATTGGCCCAGTTTGCACAAAGTGTCTCAAAGGACTAAGCAATCAGGTCTGTAAGCAGATAAAAATAGAACAAGAAACTACAAATATGGAATGCTTTCAAGAAATGTATAAATAAATTCATTAGACAACAGTTGTTAATGTCCTTTAAACTACTAAAATATGGAGACTAAGAATTAATTTAATGTATCATACATAATATGAAATTAAAACTCTTTATATTATTCATATGAAAACATCTTTCACAGTTAATGTAAGTTGTACTTCTGGTAAACCAGCAAGCTTTGCCAAAGAACATAGCCTTATCTGATAGTTAAGAAGACTATTAATTTCTGTCTGGCAGTTGTAAAACATGATGACATAAAATTCCCATCAGTAACATCTAGGATTTCCATTCAACTTTCATAAACTCTTATTTTGAATATGCCTTGTTCCTTGCTTATGTAACTGTTTATTGCTTGTTGTATCAGATTTTATTGACTATTGTTTGATTACTATATCACAGTCTGTTTTTGTCAAATCTGTTAGAAATCAACGACTGTAATGGAAGGCAGGTTTCAAGCTTAACATCGCTTAAATTGAAAAATTATAGTACGTAATGACTTTCTTTTTGATGTGATATGCAAATCTATCACCTATATTCTATAAATGATTATTTCGTGGAGTGGTCTCTCACATCTTTAATTCATAATGAACCAAAAGTAATACATTGTGATTCAATATTATATATATGCTATATTGCCTTTCCATTAAAAAAAATAATTCTTATTGAAATATTTACAATAGCAAAACTAATGCAAACTAAACTTAAAAAAAGAAATAGAAAGAAAAAAGCACCAGAAAAACGGAAGGAAAAAAAAATGAAAATATATTTAAGTACACAGACACACACAAAACAGGTACTTTGGCACTTGTCATTAATCGATCCTGGGAAGTGTGTACTAAAAATGAGTACCAAACAAACTGTGACTATGTATAACCTTTGTTCTGGCTGGAAAGGTTAGCAAGTCATGAGGCAGCCGACAATGACAGGTTCTAGCTTATATATCGAGTACCAAACAAATGACAAATACTGGGACAAAATTTTCATGTCAAAATGTGTTGAGTACCAAATTCAAATTTCAAAGCAATAGAACTTTCTCTTTCTCTTTCTCTTTCTCTTTCTCTTTCTCTTTCTCTTTCTCTCTCTCTCTCTCTCTCTCTCTCTCTCTCTCTCTCTGTGTGTGTGTGTGTATTAGAATAAAGAAAAGAAAGAAATTACTTCCATCTTTATCACACATATAAACAAATTTAGTGGCTCTTCACCAAATCATATGCCCTATGTCATATCCAGTGTAAAATGACTCATTAAACACTTTTGTACAGGTAGTCCTCAATTTATGTCTGGCCATTTAATAACTGTTCAAAGTTATAATAGACTTTTAAAACGTTACTACTTAAAACTTTACTCTGCTGTCATTCCCATGCAGTCATGTAATCATATCTGTGCACTTGTCAACTGACTCACATTTACAACTGGCTGCAGGGTCACGCAGTCACATGACCATAATTTGTGACATCTTTGTCAGCTTCTGATACTTTTGCTGGTTTCTGGCAAAAAAATGCCCATTAGGAAGAATGGATTCACTTAAGAACCATATTATTCACTTTATGGCAACCACATATTTGCTTTATGGCTGTAATGAAAATGGAATTCATGAAACAAACAATAGTCCAGCCACAATCATAATTTGATATTGTGGCTATGGGGTTAGACACAATTTCCTTGTTTTAGTTTAATGGAATTCCAGATTTAACAGGGTAAATGTGGGCATGAAATAATATGGAAGTTTATGGTTTCTTAAATTAGAGCTATAACCCCTTTGTCTCTCAATTTTGATTAAAAATATCAATACTATGTAGACATTACTTCATTAGAGTATTTGTTAATAGGTTATATTAACAAGATTGTTAAGATTTAAAATTGTATTTTCATATTATACACATTTGTTTTCTAGGGAATGCAGGTAGTCCTAGACATACAACCATATGGAGCTTGCCTGTTACAACTGTATATCATAATGGTTGTAAAATATGACCAACCTGATTTTTTTTTGAAGTGGTTGTTAAGTGAACGTGGTAGTTGTAAAGTGATTGTAGTGGTCATTAAAGCGAATTAGTAGTTTTCTTATGCCTGCATTCAGCAAAACATCATAAAATGCTGTCATGGATTGCATGCCATTGCAAATTTCAAATCCAGGTCATTATTTCTCTTTTTTGGGTCACAACTTTGAATGGCTGCCAAGTGACTGGTTGTAAGTCCAGGTATAACCTGAATGCAAATTATAAGGTGGAACTATGAATTTGTATTTGAGTGGTCTATTTATTAAAAGTTATCAAAATCATTCACCTCATCGAAGTTTTTTCCCCTACTAACAATGTTTAACTGTAAAATCAATTGCTTTGTTTTAGTTAATGGAGATAGAAATACATGCTTGAATATTTTATAAGAAATTGGCATGCAAGAGAAAACATTGTAATTAACATTTTAATATATGTTAATAATTTAATAATTAATATTAAATTAAATAATATTAATATATTAAATATTAATAATATATTAACATAATCTTTAGTATAATGTGGTTATTTGACTACAGAACAATAATATACTATAAAAAAACAATAAAAGACCCAGGGCTTGTGTTCGATTTTGGTCCTATCAGCACATATGTTTGGTATTCTGAAACCACAGGGAAAATAAGGGATAGTCTTCATTGCATTTAAGATACCTTTAATAATGCTCAAATTTTTGAGTTTGCATATAGTTTTGTTGTGTTATGGCCTAATTTGTTTGTAATTAAAGTTTAATTTGGCTCTTTTGATTTTGATGTTGTAAATTTGTGTCATAAGAAATCATTTTGTTATAATTGAAAAATTATTTAAATAGTGAACCAAAAGCAGTTGTGGTGGCTGTGGTTTTCTGAGGTTACAGAGTTTATGGAATAATATGCATTTTTGTTTCCCACTCATTTTCAAATAGTAACCAAACCGCTAGCCACAATATCTCTCTTAGGAATTGCTGTTTAATGTGATTTTAAAAAGTTTGTTTAACAACTATAAGTGAACTGTGCAAACATTTGTCTTCATGATTGACAGGTGCTTAAAGGTGCTCAGGGTATATTAGTTTTAAACTAATGTGAATGCTTTACAAATATAAAAGTAAATAAAATGCCCTGAATTTAAATATCAAGTTAATAATTATATGTGCACTAGTATATTGCTATGACAGACTTTCGTAAATGTTATTCCTATTTCAGTTATATATAACACTTTTTAAATAATTTATTAATAAGGTATTAAATATTGATGTTGATGCTTGTGATTTAAATATGACTGATAGTATATTAACAGAGCATTATGTGAATGATGCTTTTAAAATAAAACAATTTATGATATTGTATTATAAAACAAAGTGTTATAATATCCCAATACCCCATTTTTTAAAGATAGAATAATAAAATCTATAAAATTATTAATGCTAAACTGGTTTTTTGCCTAAGGCAGGATGAAAACTCATAGTCTCATAGCTTCCAGTGTAGTGACCACTACATTAAACTGGAGTCGGTTTAATGCTTACAATTGTTTTCTTCTCCTTCTCCTTTTCCTTCTCCTCCTCCTTCTTCTTCTGCTGCTGCTGCTTCTGCTTCTGCTTCTGCTTCTTCTGCTTCTTCTGCTTCTTCTGCTTCTTTTTCTGCTTCTTCTGCTTCTTCTACTCCTGCTCCCTTTAATACTAATTCACACATCTGGCTTTGTTCTGGTTCCTGGCATCTAGATATAACACTAGTAATAGAGTAATTTAGAGAGTATATGTCTATGGAATTTTAACCCAAATTCCATTTCACATGGACTAGCTCGATGCCAAAACCACAGCTACGAAAACTTCAGCAATGGCTAGTGTGGTTTTCCAGCAAATATATCAAGAATATTATGTAACCAATCATATAATACTTTTGTAGCGCAAACAGAAACAAAAGGGGCTAAAAGATAGAAGGAAGTGTTATACTATCAAGTAAGGATTGAAAGATAAACTTGTATATTCCGAATATGCTAATGACATTGAAATTGTATCAGATGTACTTTGATATGATGACTGGAATGTTATTTTAAAAAAAGCAACAAACCAAAGATTGGATTCATTAATTAGCATAATTAAAGTTATAACAATTTTTTAAAAATTAACATTTACCATATTATTATAACTACAGCTGTGCTTTAATAATAGTTAATTTTAATTTCTATATAACTATTGCTATATTTTATCATTATATTGTTATATACAAAACTTCCTGCATTTAAGCCAAAAACATTTCTATAAGGCAGAATTTCTGAAATGGTGAATCTTAACTCATTAAGGGTCTCAGTATTGCTTAACAATTTATAATTTTTAACTTCTTCTAGTTATGTGAGCAGATGGAAATTGCCTGAAGTTATTGAGAATTTCATTTATAAAATGCTAAGCATTACATATGTAAGGAATATAATGTTTGACATTTACTCACATCCAAGGCCATGAGATTTCAAACAGTCATAAGTATCTTAATGTGAGTACCTGTGAGAACAGAACAGAGTAATGTTCACCCATGATTGTTTTTCACTTCTTAGTATCATATAATAGTGGATAGAAGAGCATACTGGATAAATAAATAATCCAGTAGAAGTCAGTCTCTTTCCGTTTTCCTCCCCGCTCGCTTCCCCCCTGTGTGTGTGTGCGTGTGTGTGTGTTGGGTGTGTATCATCATCATTTTAGCCATTATCTATCCACTGCAGGATGAAGGCCTCTTCCTCATGTTTGCAACCAATACGGTCCTGAGTTTCTTTCACCACTTAAGCCCACAATACAGAGAGATGTTTCATTACCCAGCTAGGTAATATTATTTGCACTGATGAGGTTACCAAATTGATATATCACCAAGGACTCCATGAAGCAGTTTTTTTTGCCAAACTGTATAGTACTTAGAAACCACAACCTGATTAACATTTTCAGATAGCTTGTAAATAAAATTCACTTTGTATGAATTGTTGCTGTATTTAGTAAATGTTCAAATGTTAAACAAAAATAATAGTTCTCCATTGAGAGTGGAGCCAGGAGCCAGTGTGGGTCATGCTAGTCCAACCAGACTGAAGGACTGAGTTTGTCAATCAAGCTAAATCCCGCCCTTGTTGCCAGGTAGATCCAGCTTTTGACTCAGTCCTTCAGTCTGGACTGGCGTGTGTTTTCTAGCTCTGTCTCTTTATCTGAGATTCTTTCTGCTGTTTGGATTTTTCCGGTGTTTTTTACGAATTGGTTTGTCTGACTACGTTTCTGCCTTGTCCCTTGGATTCTGGTTGCTATTGGACTTAATCGTGAGTTGCATTAATTTGTTTGGCTGGGCTGATTTGACTTGTTGGCTGACATGCTTCTCCCTTCGGGGGGGAAACCCCTTGGACAGTTTATTTTTGGCATACTTTGATATCGCCCAATTCGATTGCTCAGCCAAATTGAAGTGGGTTATACGGCCAAATATTGTTTTCTGCCTCTTTAGCTCGCCTGCCTACTTCTCGCCTGTTTTCGTGCCGTTGGGATGGCAGTGGTCATTTTGTTGCCATTTGCATCCTCGGAATGGCGCCGCTTCGTTCTCTGCATATCGGCTTCTAATTGACTCTGAGGGGATAAAGCTTATTGCTAACTTCTATTTCATTTCCTGAACTTGTGGCTTGCGGCTTTACTGCTATTATTGACTGTGCGGCTGCTACCGATGCCCGCCCAATTGTAGCGGCTCCCGGACATTACCGACGATCAGCTGGGCGTCGCTTCGGCTTTTTTTCGGCCGCCCGCAACTGGCTCATTAATCGGCATTGCCAACAGCTTCAGGCGTTATTTGTGGAGATGCACACTCTCCCTTTACTGGTACCTGGGCAGTGCTTATCATTGAGGGCAGATTTCAACTTTATTTGCTGGCTGCCATTTTGACTGTGGTAAGAGACGTGGCAGCCATTTTGTGGAGCTTTTGCGCTCCCTTCGCCTTCCCTGCTTGCCAGCCCTTAAAAGGAGGTGTGTTTGTGGAGTTTCTGCGTTTCCCCTTTGCCTATTGATTCTTCGCTCCTGTGAGCTTGGGGCTTGTTATCCAGCATGCCAAAGGCACTGAGTAAATCGAAGTACGGTCATAAGGCCGTAGCTCCTGATCAGGGACAATCAGATGACTCCTCTGTTACCCACCAACTGCCTGCCCAGGCCTCCATTGAACTGCAGCCTCCTGCCCAGGCCCCGCACCACCGTCACAAGGGGCACAAACGAGGCGGTACTTCTACTAAAGTGGAAAACCGCCGTGATAAGGTTCTCACTAAACTTTGTAACAAAGCTAGCGCTCAGCTCATTTCGGCTACAGTTATGCCCCCTGTGACTTCTGAGGAGGCGAATACGGTTCGGGATCCTCGACCAACAACTCCGGACCAGCTCTCGCTTCAAGATTGCCCGATTGCCATTTCCACTTCGGACCTGCGGGGCACTGATTCTTCTGCCCCTTCCGCCGTGCCTCCACCTATCGCGCAAGACTCGCCTGCGACCACTCAGGCCCCCGCTTCTTCGGCTGAAGCCGTGTCTTACCAGTTTTCTCCAGAACAGCTACAGCTTCATCGACTCTGCTGTGCAGAAATCACTGGCGAAGGGTTTTCGCCCTCCAAGCGTTTCCAGTTCCGTGCGCTCTGTTTCTCCGGAGCAGCATCGTTCCTCGGATCAAGTTTTTACCAGGGCGCCTGCATCTCTTTCGGGTTCCCACTCTAGCCAAGTTTCTTCTTTGTCTGATGCCGATGAAGGGTTATCTGATGACGAAAATCTTCCTCCAGACCAACCACCCTTCTCTGGCTTGTTTCCACAGGCTTTATTTAAATCATTGCTCTTTAAAGCCATAAACACTGCACAGTTGTCTTCTCTGGTGGTTCAGCCTTCCACTTCTGCTCCTCCTGGGACCTTGGACCAGATGTTTGCAGAACCAGTGAAACAGGTCACAGCCATACCTGCACCTCCTCTATTCTTGGATACTGTTAGACGGCAATGGTCCTCACCGGGTTCGGCTCCACTCCCTTCCTCGAATGACCGGAAGAACTTAAACGTAGCAGCTGATTTGGACTCCCTCCTCCAGCTCCCGTCTGTCGATGCTCCTGTGGCGGCTCTATTGCCCAATGCTAACATTCACGGGGATCCGGACGAAGGTTTGCGGCCTGATGAGCAGTGTTCCGATTTGGTCCTCCAGAAAGCTCATCAAGGGGCGGCATGGGCTATTAAGGCCTCCTCTATGGCATCTTTCTTCAGCCGCATCACCTTGTTATGGCTCCGCCAATTGCAGGACAAGCTGTTGCCGGAGGATGCTCGAATCAAGCAGGACCTTAATAAGATCGTGGCAGCAGTGCAATTTTCAGCGGATTCAACTCTCAATGCCGCTCGTTTTGCGGCCAAATCTTTGGATTCCTCTGTCGCAGCTCGTCGTTTGGTCTGGCTCCACCACTGGCAGGCGGACGCCAGGCACAAGTGGCACCTAGCTTCCCTTACTTTCGGGGGGGGGCTGTTTGGGGACGCTTTGGATCCTTTCCTGACTGAAACAAGAAAAAGGTTTTGGCGCCTGCGTTCCTCAGAGAGGAGTCCCGTTTTTCACCTTACACTGCTCGGCCCCAACCTCGTGCCGCTGATGGTGGGGGGCTTTCCTCTTCTTCTGCTTTCTTCCCCCCGCCTCGGCCATACAATAACTTTGGCAGGCAACAGGATAGGGTCTCCCGGGGAAAACCCTTTATGTCCAAACGGCCCTTTCGAGGGGGAGGAGGTCGTTCCTACCACCACCGTCATTAATTGCATCTCGGGCCCTCCCATTGACGGCAGATTGGCCCTTTTCGCTGTTAGCTGGGGGAAGTCTACTTCCGACAAATGGGTCCTGGCCACCATTAGATCAGGGATGGCCATCAAATTTCTTTCTCCCCCTCCAAGTGCCTTTGTCTGCTGTCCGCTTTCTCATAATTCCGATAAGAGAGCCCGTATGGACGCTGCAGTTCAGCATCTCCTGGCGATCAGGGCTATCCAACTCGTGCCATCCGATCAACGGGGGACGGGATTTTATTCCTGGGTTTTTCTGGTACCTAAGTCCTCAGGGGGGGGGTGGAGACCCATTCTGGACCTAAAACGCTTAAATTGGTACGTTAGGTACCGTAGATTTAAGATGCAATCTTTAAAATCAATTTTAGACGGCGTTAGGAGGGGCGATCTCCTCTCTTCTATAGACCTTACAGAGGCCTACTTGCACATCCTCATTCTCCCGTCTCATAGACAATATTTGAGATTTTGTTACGGGGGGGCCACTATCAATACAGAGCCTTGCCCTTTGGACTTTCCTCGGCCCCCCACACCTTTACGAAGGTTTTAGCAGCTCTGGCTGCTTCTCTTAGAGTTCGTTCAGTTAGACTCCTCTGTTATCTGGACAATATTCTTATTTTGTCGTCTTCCCCTCAACAAGCTGTCAGGGACATTTGCCTCACTCTGGAGACGTTGGCTTCTCATGGGTTTTCCATCAACCTTGAGAAAAGCCATCTGGTTCCTTCCACCTCTCTGATCCAATTAGGAGCCTTGATTGATTCGGTTCAGGGTAGGGTTTTCCTCTCTCCAGACAGGCAGGACAGTTTGCGGGCCTTAAAATGTAAAATTGAAGGATGTAGGAAGGCTTCCCCATACATACTTTCTCAACTGGGGAAAATGATTTCTGCCATAGCCATTGTTCCCTGGGCTCAGTTCCATGCCCGGGAGCTTCAATGATTTCTCTTACCTTTACAGAAGGCGGGCAAAGGCACTTCTCTCAGACCAGTTCCTGTCCCCCCCTTGGTTCGCATGTCGTTCAGATGGTGGAAGTCCCAGTCGCTGTCAGCGGGCTGCCTTTTCATTGAACCCCAACGAGTGGTCGTGACAACGGATGCCAGTGTTCGGGGCTGGGGAGCTCATTGCCAGGGCCAGCTGGCTCAAGGAACCTGGACTCTATTGAAGGCTCGTTACCCTATCAATTGGCTGGAACTACAGGCTGTGTTTCTGGCTCTCAAAGCGTTCCTTCACCTTGTCTCCGGAGCGCACATACTGGTCCTCACGGACAACGTTACCGCCAAGTCTCACCTGAACAAACTAGGCGGCACTAGGTCCAAATCTCTGTTGACTGTGGCCTTAAACTCGGCCTTTGGGCGGAACGACACCTTTGTTCTTTTCGGGCGGACCACATATCCGGGGTCGCCAATACTCAAGCCAATTGGTTGAGCAGATAACAGGTGGACAATGCGGAGTGGCGACTACATCCTTGCATTTTCCAGGAGCTGAGCCATCCGTCGGTGCACCGATCCTCGACCTCTTTGCAACGCGCTTAAAGCACAACTGCTTCGCTTCTTCACCCGATTCCCAGAGCCTCAAGCGGAGGCCATCTACACACTCAGGTCCCCTTGGCCGAGGGGGTTGTTGTATGCCTTTCCCCCGACATCTCTGATTCCATGAGTCATCCACAGAATTTTAGACGAGAGAGTGGAGGTGATTCTCTTGGCTCCTCACTGGCCCCGGAGGGCTTGGTTTGCGGACTTAGTTTCCCTCTTGATCGCCTCCCCCTGGCGCATTCCCACCAACGGGGATGTCCTAATTCAGGGAGCCTTGAGCCATCCAGATCTCCCTTGGCTCAGTTTGACTGTTTGGTGGTTGAGCGGTGCTCATTGAGAGGGGCCAACATTCCCGGGGATGTTATTCGAACCATCCAAGCATCTCGTCGTCCTTCAATGGAACGGATTTACTCCACTACCTGGCGGGCCTTCTGCTCATGGTGTGATCAACATGGTGTTTCCGCTCCTCTATTGTTGACATCCTTGTCTTCTTGCAGAAAGGGTTCTCTGAAGGGCTCTTACCTAATACCTTGCGTCACCAAGTGGCAGCTATTTCCTCTGTACTAACCTACAGCTCCCTGGCTTCGTTGGCTCAACATCCACTAATTTGACGCTTCCTGCATGGCGCAATGAACTTGTCGCCTCCAGTCTTGCACCGTTACCCCACTTGGGACCTTCCTTTGGTTTTGGACTTGCTCACAGGTCCTCCATACAAGCCCCTGCAGACTGCAAGTCTGCGCCTACTGTCTTGTAAGGTTTCCTTCTTGGTGGCCATAACTTCAGCTCGGCGAATCTCCGAAATTGCGGCTCTGTCGACCCGTACCGATCTCTGTGTGTTCCACGAGGACTGTGTGGTTCTTCGCTTGGACCCTATCTTTGTTGCCAAAGGTGAACTCTGTTTTTCATCGTTCACAGGAACTGATCCTTCCGAACTTTTGCCCACGACCCTCTCATCCTCGTGAACGCCGTTGGCATACCTTGGACGTCAGGCGTGTGCTACGGATCTATTTAAAGAGGACAGCTTCTTTCCGCCGCTCAGAAGCACTGTTCGTGTCGTTCTTGCCAGGATCCTTGGGCCTCAAGGTCTCGTCTTCTACAATCGGCCACTGGCTCCAACAGACTATCGCCTCGGCTTACGACAGCCATTCGCTTCCGCGACCTTCCCGGTTGACTGCATATTCCACTCGCAGCGCAGCCACATCAGCGGCCTGGGTGACTCAAGCTCCTTTACTGGAAATTTGCAGAGCGGCTACATGGAGTTCGCCGGCCCCGTTTATATGGCACTATAAATTAGATACCTTTGCTTCAGCTGAGGCTGCCTTTGGGCGTCAGGTTTTGCAGCGGGTTGTTGCCAGGGAGGCTTTCTCGGACCAGCCTGGTCCCTCCCAAACCTAGGGACAGGGAACTTGGGTATGTCCCACACTGGCTGCTGTCTCCACTCTCAATGGAGAAGGGGCGTTGGTCCTACCTGATATGCACCTTCTCATTGAGTGGAGACAGCAGCCAGACCCTCCCTGGTCCAGGCTGGTCCTCTTTCCTCTTTCTTTCGACTTCTGGTTCCTACTTTGTTGGTATTTGTTACCTTTTCTCACACACGCCGAGTCTGTCTGTATCAGTCCTTCGCCAAAAGCTGGATCTACCCGGCAACAAGGGCGGGATTTAGCTTGATTGACAGACTCAGTCCTTCAGTCTGATTGGACTAGCATCACCCACACTGGCTGCTGTCTCCACTCAACGAGAAGGTGTGTATCAGGTAGGACCAACGCCCCTTTTCTGAAATCTGAGTGAAGAAAAAATTTGCAGTACAGAAAGAGGGCAAGGATGGAAGGATATCAGTGCTCAATGCCTGTTCATAATAGTCAATCATAACAGGACCATTATGTCTAAAATAAACAATTTTAAGGAGTTTTAATATTATGGATTTCACCCACATAAAAAGAATATTGGCAGAGTTACTTTACTATGGTGAATGTATTAAGAATATATGGGTTCTTAATAAAGATAAAAAGTGTTGGGCAAAATGAAATGTCTATTTTTGTACCATTTTTTATTTTCATAATGTCTGTTTTAAGAAAAATCTATTCAACTATTTTTTAAGAATCCTCAATTTTAAGCTATAGATATATATAGCTTAAAATTGAGGATTCTTAAAAAATAGTTGAAGATTCCTTTAGATAGTTTAATGCAATTTTTTTTGTATCTCATAGTTTATACTTTTGAAACTCCTTTGTGCTCCAGGTTTGAATGAAATGTATCAGTCTTCCTATCCCTGGAATAAATGTCTGGCAAGAATGGAAAAAATATCAGAGTATTTATTTATTTGCAAGATTCTTCTGCTTTATCCTGTGCCAGTAGTAGAACACTCAACTACTCTGGAGCAAAGCTCATGTGTTTTAATTCTTTTCCAAAAATGAACGACAGTTTTGTTTCAGGGGTTCTGTATCATGACCAAGAAAGCAAATATTGAATCAAATATTTCTATATTGATTTTAACTGCCTTTATAGATGTTAGGATGTTTTAAATACCTTATTTTTTCTTCAATCTCTTTAATATATAAAATTGAAAAATATAGTTCGTTCATATAATTGTACATAATTTGACTGAATTTAAATCTGATCCTATTTCTTCTTGTTCTTAACAAGGATCCTGTAATTCCTTAGTATAAGCTTTTCGAGATAGATCACACTAGGAAACTAAAGTTAAGAATGCTGATACTATTTTCATTATAAAGTTGTAGTAAATAACTTTGGACCTTGCAAATCTGAATGTGCCTTCCTTCTACCTCCGTCCCTTTATCTGTGGGAGAACACACTTTGTCAAATTGCATTTCTGCCTCAGACTCAAATTTCTTTTATCTGATTATTGTTTTGGTTGCAATTTCTCCTCCTCAAAGTTATTCCTACAGCCCATTACTGTTGGCAAGAAATTGAGATCCCTCATTTTATCTAACTTTTAAGTAATGTAGCATCTCTTCATTTTTGCCTGTTTAGAATTAGGCAAACAGGCAAAAAATTAACACTAAAAACAGAAGCAGTATGAACACAGAATAAATACAAATTAAATTATATGTCTTACATTTTATTGTATGTTGTTTCAGAAAAAGACTTTATTAGGTGAGGAGAAAGTGAAAAAGAAAACAAAAAAAAGTCCATTTTGCCATGTGCCATATCATTTTTATTCTGGAAGACAGGCACTTGCTACTTTCTTGAATCCTCACAGGTTTTTACAACCACAATTAGGATCACAATTTCTGTCATAAGTTATTGTGGTCAAAAATCCATTTAGACCCAATCATACAAAATTTTTAGGTTGATTGTTAAGTGAATCACATGGTCAGTACCCCTATCACACAATCGCTAAACAAAGCCCACTTCCCCAATGAGTGTTTTTGTAAAAGGCCTCAAAGCACAATCATGTGACCATAGGATATTGCAACTAATCATAAATGTGAGCTAGTTGCCAAATGTTCAAATTGTAATTACATGACCATGAAGATAGTGCAATGGTTGTAAGTGTAAGTGCATGTCATAAGTCACTATTTCCATGGTTTTCATAACTCCGAACTGTTGTTAAAAATGGTCATGTTGACTACCTGTATTTTTTATCATTTTTTTAAACTTCTAAACATTGTTTGTACTAAGACAACCCATTCCATTATTTTCTTGCTTGATTTGCTATATTTCTAAGTTTACACCAATTTTAACATTTTAACCATATTAAGTTAGAAAAAGAAAAATTAGGAAGCGTTCCCTGTTAATTCATCATATTACATTTCCCCCCCCATTTTTGGAGTGGGAGGAAAAAAGAATTTGGGAAAATATTTTTCTTCCATTTTTTTCTTCCATATTCTAGGAATGTAAATAGATTGTTGCACTTAACTTCAGTTCAAGTTGCAGTATGAACCTAATCCTATTGTTCAACATTCTAAGGTAGTTTTAATGTTACAGGTACTCAAAAAAGGAGTATATTCCATGTAGGGGACCGAGACAAGGGACAAAACAACCTGGAGCTGGATAGGATACAGAGAGCAAGAGGTAGGATAGCTACTCCCTAGAATCTCCCAGGATATATCTGTTGGGGTAAGAAAGGTAAAGATTTAATCTGGCAAGAGTTGTCTATTGGTGTGAGCAAATAAAGAACTGAACTATAATTGGATTGTTCTATGCTGTCCTTGGGCCGGCCCTGACAAGATCAGGTAAAATAACATATGATGATTAGATACCTCCCTTGTGTCTAACCGTACAGGTAGCCTTATGGCCACAATTGGGACCAGAATCTTGGTGGTTTAGTAAAGCATTTGTTAAGTGAGATGCCCAAGTCAGTCCTTTACTTAACAACTATAATTCTGGCACTCCTGGTTGCAGTTGTTAAGTGATCTCCTAGGTTGTTAAGTGTACGGAATGAAAGAGCTACCTGCTAAGTTCAATTACCTTCCATGCATGGGAGAGAAGTGCTCCACTAGGCTGCAGGAACAGATTTGGCATCAAACAACTGGTTGTAAATTGAGGACTACCTGTATTGTGTTTAGTAGTTTTCATTCTTGAAAGTATGATTTATTACTATAGCTTTAGCATTATTAAATATTCTGGCAACCTTATCTCACCTTTTCTCCCAATGAGCCAATTTTTCATTGGCTTTTTGTATCCAGTAATTTAATATATGTTATGAATTGGACAAATACAGTGAACTGAGAAACTCTTCAGATATAGTAGTCAGAGAGCTAGGGCATTAAGTGGATGCCTCAGAGTCTTATTATGCTGCCTATTTTATACAGTTTGGTGTTCAGCTTTACCTCCTTACCCCAACCCCAGTTACACCAATGTGCACAAATTCCCTTTTTGCTTATGCATCTGCAGAAATAATATCTGACAATGTGGTTAGGTTTTATACAGCATATTTTACATTGGAATCAAATTGTTAATCATGTACATGTGCAAATTTCCTTCACACTATGTATAAGATTAACTAGTTTTCAAAGATAATTGTGAACGTTTTTTTTACTTTTTTTTAACTGTTAAGTTTTAAATTTGACTCTCTACTCTATTTTCCTTTGGGTGATGCATTTTGTTGATGGTTTGTTTAAGATTAAATATGCTTAAACTAATATTTAATTTATAATCTTCTACAGAACAGTGGATTTCATTCAGTGGCTATAGGACTGTTCCATATCTATGGCTCTAATAAGAATCTTTTTCACTCATAAAGAGTATTATTGTATCCCTGAACTTCTCTCTACTTAGCATAAATATTTTTTTGGGTGGGTTGTCATATGTATAAAAAAAATAAAGGAAAAAGGATCTATTTGTAGGAAATGCTTTAACGGTCCAAATAGCAAAAGAGAGTCATTGCTGCTAAGGTTAAAGTTTCCAGTCTGTAATCAATGCATCAGTAAGGAATAAATGTTTTGTTGAATGCAATTGTATATAATCTTTTCATAAATTTTATAAAAATTTGACAATTTCCTGAACTGCATTAAGGTACAATTTGCAGTTAGTTGTATATGGACTTCGTCTCAAAATATATTTGTATACATGTAATTTAGTATGATTCATAATACATAGGTAGGAATACCCTTCTGTATATTAAAGGGAAGTTCTGATGTTTCAGAGCTAGATTTATTTCTTACCATGAATACATAGTATGCATGCTTGACTTCCAATTGATTATAAAGATATATCAGTTTATAAGGCTTGTAGAAGAAAATGATTATATTGAACTGGTTCATTAAAAAATAGTTTCGTTTCAGTTTCAGAACTGAGGAAGCTTCTTGGATGAGAAGCAAAATGTCTTTAAGGAAAAACAAAGTCCAGTTGCCTTTTGAAAAAACACCTTTGGGACAGTTTCATTTCTAAAACAATACCCTACCTCCCCCCCCCTTTTTTTTTTGAAAAGGGAGTTATAGATACAGGCTTTATTTTATTTTGATATACTAGTGGGAAGTAACTTTTATTCCTATAATCTATGTCTGCATCATAAATTCAGGATATAGAAGGGAAGACATATTTACCATTATGGAAACCTTCTTTATAGTATTTTTTAATATATTTTTTTCCATCTCCTTCCCTCACTCCCTCCGAACTCTGCTCTTAAAAATAATGAAGTCTTCCTTCTCTGACGGATGAGAAAGATTAAAAGTTTTGCATTGCTTGTTAATGTTAACAATATATTCTGTTTAAATCAGTGAGCATATAATTAAAATATATAGTTAATTTGAAGTGCCACAAAATATACATTAGATACACTCTGTTCTGATACTTTCCCAGTGTGCTGGAACTATTGAGGGGGTATTTCTGATTGAATGTCTAATATTCAAAAATCATAAAAAACCTGAATTAAAAAAGCAAGTTATTTTTCCTGTGACTTCTATCAAAATATGAACCAGAAAATAATTATTTGAGAATTCTCATTTCTTAAATCCATAAAATTTTTATCACCAACCTCTGAAAAGCACAGAGAGAGTTGTGTATAAGAGGCAGACAACTCTTTCTAATCCTTGTTTATCTTCCTAGCATGCTGGTTTAAAATGGATATCAGTAAATAGTTTGGAAAAAGAATACATTCCATGCATTGCATGCATGCAGGGTTTTAATTTCAGCAAATATGTAAAAATACCTACAAAACAAAATAATTTGAAAAGTCAGTATTTGGGAGATTTTTCTCTTATGTGGTAAAAATGTTTAATATGCTCTTGGTATCCAAACATGCAAGTTGAACTGGGATTATGATTATAGTTTTTAATTAAACCTCTTAGATACAGTTTAACATTTTATTTCTAGCACATTTTGTGTGTCTTTAGAACTACATTATTTAATTAATGATATTTGTTTGAGATACAGCAACATTACTGAATTTCACTGATACCTAATTCATAAATTCAGGGAGTGATTCATGTTTTAGAGAAAAATATATAAGCATAACTTTAATATTGAAATGAGTGTGATTTGAAAGTAATTCACATTGGTTAATGCCTAAATATTGTGTATTGCTTGGTGAATAAAACTTGCACAATCTTTACTTAAGATAAAATTATAGTACTTTTGATATTTTATGTAATTAAAATATATTGTGTTCCTAAAATGATCCTTAAAAATCTAGTAATAATGTACTGACAAAACCAAACAAGATAAATAACAACAATTTAAGTATTATGTTACCTTATGAGCAAAAAAGATATGAAGCATGACTGATTGACAGAAAAATATCAAGCACTTCAATTTAATATGCTAAAGAACAATCAGATAAATTAATCAGCATAGTTCAGAAAAAAGTACAAGGTAGGATGCTATGAGATTATGTTAACAGAACATGTAGGTTTATCAAAGAGAAAATTATACTTAAGATGCATGAATTACAATAAATATACTTTAAAAATTGTTTATTATAAAATTACAATATAAATAAACCCAGCATTGTCTACTCCCTGAGATTCTTAAGATTGTAATTGATTGATTGATTATGTACCATCAAATTATTTCAATTACTGGTGACTACATAGATAGATTTATCCATGGTGATGTGTCCCTAACTTAGTCCTTCAGTTCTTCCAACATTGCACACTAATGGAGTCCATCCTTACTGCAAGTTTCTTCTTCTTTTCTTTCCTTCCATCTTTCCCTGAATTGCAGCCTTTTCCAAAAAGCTGGGTTTAAAATGAGCTTAAAATCTATATATATATAAACATGAAAACCACTCACACCATAATCACAAAATCTCCAGAACCTTAAAGCCTACAAACTTGAAATTTTCCACATATGTTCTTCTTGGCTTCTAAGTGCTCACTAAGAAAGGATTTTTTTGAATTGATCATCAGAGCATTAGTATTTTCTATATTATGATTAACACACTCTGATGCTAAGGAGTTCTACTCCCCCTCCTGAAATGAAATCTGTTCCAAATGCAAAACACAAGCAGAGGAAAGGAGTTTTCACTTTCAGTTTTACTTTCACAGCAGCAACCAGGGGATAGGATAGAAGAGGCTTCTGGGACAAGGCTGAGGGAGAGAAGGGGATAGGATAGGGGAGCCTTCTGTAGGACAAGGCTGAGGGAGAGAAGGGGGATAGGATAGGGTTCTGTGGGGAAGGCTGAGGGAGAGAAGGGGAGGGGAGAGGCCGATTGTAACTACTCATTAATTTTCAATCTGGGTTGATTTATCAAGCCCGAACACATAGTTTCGTAGCGAAGCACAGGTATCCAGCTAGTAGGATAATATGAGCCTGATCATTTATGTCTCAGGTGAGAACATTGGGTTAATTTATTTGATAATCCATTGGTTTATTTTCTTGACTGTTCACAGTATTGGAGTCTTCTCCAACATTAAAGTTCAAGGATATTAATATTCTTCCTATTTTGCTTCTTCAGAGGCAATTGTTCACATCCATAGAGTGTCGTAGGGAATGTTTCAGTATACCCTTCCATTTTTCTTTGACCTTCTTTGAACCGGTTACTATCTCTCAAGCCAATTTAAAGATGGAATCTCTTTCTGAGTTCAGCAATCTTTTGAAATGCTTTTCTTGTTTTTCCGTGTGTATTTCCATCTTAAATGTTTTTACAGCTATTGCAGTAGTGCCGTCTCTTAAGTTCTTTCCTGAGATTGTTGTCTTTCCCCCCCCCTTAACTTCTTGTGTCTCCTTGGCATTTTTCATGGTTTGTTCTGACATCTAGTATGCTTTATTTCAATTTTTTCCAGTTTCTTTTCACATTCATTCTTAATTACTCCTTTAAGTTTGTTCCATAATTTCTCTGGTTGTATCAATGAGATTTAGGACTTTGAAGTGATTCCTGATGTTCACCTTGGAAATAGATATATGTTCAAGATCATATTGTGAAAACTGACAGAATTTCTTCTGAAATTATCACCTGCCTCTGTAATCTTCCTATATGACTGTTGCCCAATATAGTTGCCTGCTTGCCTTAGTTAGGCAGCTGGGATGACTTTCATATCTTGGGTGAACTTGCAGGGAACATATGCTCTTTGCTTATTCCTGACGTTTTTTGGTTCGTCTCAGGAACACTGTGATAAGGAATTACTTTTTCAAAATCAGACTGATTTTGCAGATTTCAAATTTTATACTGTAAATAATACTTTTCTTTCTTCTGATGCATCTGATTCCTTGTCCAATCCAAGAATGTTCAGAAAGATTCCTAAAAGATATGGAGAAGTTATTTTGGAGTGCTGCAAGAAGCAAATAATCATATTGTGGAACCTGACAAAGAGAATATCTGCTAGATGGTAGAAAAAAGCAAAGAACTGGAAATTAGCATAGGACAGAATTAGATTCTTTATATCAGAATTTCTTTGAAATGCCACAAATTAGGGGGAAAAAGTGACTAATTAACTCAGGGTTCTTCATACAGTTTATATAAACTATAATATTAAAGATTTAGCCTAATATGAGCATCCTACAATTTTTATTTATGATATTTATCTATTAAATATTTATTTATTTATTTATGTGAAACTAAAGAAAACAATCTAATCGGGACTACATTATTATTCATTTCCACAATATAAATGTCAAATTTGGTCTATTAGGTACTAGAAATACTACCAGAAAATATCAGGGCCATTGGCTTGATTGAGAAAAAGGCAAAATGACAAGCCAGTTCTGTGTTGTTGCTAAGAATATTGCATAAACAATTCCATAAAATCCCCAGGATTCAAGTTTGAGCTGAAGAGACATTACTTTTTAAGTATTAAGTATTAATATTAAAATTTAATATTTCTAAATTATTTTTAATTATTTTAAGTTAATGTGATAATTAAATGGTTATAATAAATTCATGATAAAATAGTTATTGTTCATAGCATTTACTACAGTGTACTATTCCAACTTTCTTCTATTTATAAATGCTTTTTTTCCACAACTTTGCCTTAGCTCCTTGTTAACTCAACAGGATAATTTTAAAAGGATAGTTTCACATTTATCATTGATCTCTTTTCCTCCTGAATGCTTCAATTTTGCTGTAAAGAATTGGAAAATAATTAGACTGCAGACTGAGAGGACATAAGTGAAAATTGGCTATTTCTTTCCTTCTAGCTTTAAACTTGGACTGAAGAGCCATCTCTGGATGGCCAATGCATCTTAATATTGGAGAGAAGAACCTGGGATCCAGTCATATTTTTGTTATATGCTTATAGTAACTGTACTATATATGACTAATTATGTCACAGTCTTAATATTCATCCTATACATTTAGATTTCTTTTTATTCCCCAAATATAAGATACTTGTATCTTTTGTAGTTTAATTGAAGCATGTCACATATGTGGAATGGGTGCCACTCACAGCAATCTTGATCACTATAACTATGTGTGCTCCTTGCTTATTACAATTCTTCTATATTTTATAGATAAGATATCAAAAAATATTAAATTTAACTGAATATGTGACATGAGCTAGATCAAAATATGTCATTATACTCATAGAAGACTTTCTACACATGAGATGAAACATTTACAGTAGATCTGGTCCAGTAGCATAAACAAGTAATTTTATAAATCAATATTTTAAAACTATTTTGTTTTATTTGTGGATTCATAATTTTAGATAAAATAATATTTCTCCGTGAATTAAAACTATTGCTTTTCATTGTTCCTTAAAAAGTCTTAGATTGTATACAACTACTGAATGATATTCCTTATTCCTGTTTTTATCACAATTACCAAATATGCATGCACATATTTATGAAACAGTACAGGATGTTGGTGAAATTTTAAGATTTTATATGGTCTTTTTTTCTCTGACATATAGGCCAGTAGGCTACTTGATAAATAGAATAATTTTAAAGTAAATCTATTTATAGTAATAAACATTATTGGTGTAATTATACATACCGTGTTTCCCTGAAAATAAGCCCTCCCCGGATAATAAACCGTCGCCTGAAAACAAGCCCTCTCCCCAAAAATAAGCCCTCCCCCAAAAATAAGCTCTCCCAAAAATATTTAAGCGCATGCGCAGCCGGTCCCCACCATTTCCTCTGGTTAGGGAGACAGAGCTGGAAACTACATAAGACGGCAAGAGGAGCCCCGTCTTGCTCCACGCATCCCAAAATAATAAGATCTCCCCCAAAATAAGGCCAAGCACTTATTCCGGTATTCAAAAAAATATAAGACAGGGTCTTATTTTCGGGGAAACACAGTAGGACTTCATCAATAATCACACTAAGAGAATCTTAATATGCTGTATATACTGGCATACCAAGATCACTTTCTTGTCCCACATGTTTTCAAATAAACTAAACGTATAGATTATTATCAAAAGAATTAAAAGATGTGGTAAACTGCATATGGCCCAATTGTGACAGTAATTCACAGGTAATCCTCGATTTATGATTACAGTGGGAACCAGAATTCCCATTGATAAGTAAGGTGGTTGTTAAGTGAGCCATGCCTCATTTTATGATCTTTTGCCACACTTGTTAAGTGAATCACTGCAGTTAAGTGAATCGCACGGTTGTTAAGTCAGTCCACTTTTCCCATTGACTTTGCTTGTCGGAAGCCAGCTGGGAATGTCACAAATGGTAGAATTGTCATAAATATGAACCAGTTGTCAAGCACCTGAAGTTTGATCACATAACCAGGAAGATGCTGGGAGATGTGGTCCTCTTGGTGGGCACATGTCTTGCTTGATCTTAGCAACTGTCTGCTGGGAATGTCACAAATGGTGATCACATTAGCTCAAGATGCTGCAACTATCAAAAATATATGCCCGTTCCCAAACACTCAAATTTTGATCATATGACCATGTGGATGTTGTAGTGTAGTAAGTGTAAAATGTGCCATTGTAACTTCAAACAGTCACTAAACAATGGATGTAAATCAAGGACTACCTGTATATATTTATTGTTCATTTTTTAATTGGTCAGTCTATGAATTGTATAACTAAAATAATATTGTCCCAGTTTCAACTAAATTAGACCAAATATGAGTTTACCTAGGTAATATATTTAACTTATAAATACCAGTATAAATATCAAACTGCCTCTTTGATTTTTGTAATTGTTCTTCATTAATTGCTTATTTTAATAGTGTTAATTTTTGTCACAGGGAGTTACAGACATTATATATGACATTAATTCTGAATGCAACACATAGAACCAGAATTATTTCACCATTGATTTTAAAATAGCTCTCACAATTTATTTTTCATGTTTCTTAGAACATTGCTGAACTTAGCCAAACATGCCAGTGCCATTTTCATTAGACTTAAATGTTAACTTCCATTATGAAAACTTTCGGTGTGTACAGTATGTATAGATTAATTTATATACTTGTGTGTATGTAAACTCCTCTTTAGAATAACTTGCACATATATATGAACATTAACATTAAGAATAATATAGCCATTTTGAATAGTTACTTAACAATTCATAATATTAAATGTTTGCAACGTATCAGATGCTACAACTGGGGAAATTCTCTTCATTCTAAGCTTAAACATAATCAAAAACTTTTCATGAATAGTTCCAAAGTGCCAAGGACCCACTGATCCAGTGGACACTGGTATTTTATATTTTTCAGGAGCACATTGGAGCTGACGCGATCCTGCCAACTACTACGTTTTCTGGGACGTTGCAAGAACTATCAACCCTACATTTTTTAAAAAAAGTTTTTATTTTTAATTATTAGTCAAATAGTCTGCAAATTCAAGAACAAATGACATTTATTGTAGTTGCTTTACATCACGATTATCCTGTACATAGCTCTATGATCTTGATAAAAGCAATTGTATGACCTATATTATTTATAAATACCTAATATCTTAAAAACAGGTTTATATTTCAGCATGAACTGAACCAAAAATAACAGTGTATGTACTATATGAATGTTGAATCCACATACAAAATTGTTGTTAACCTGTTTTAAAAAATCTATTTAATTTGAAAATTGATATAGACCTGAAGCTATATTTTTATAATCTTAAAAAACAGAATAAGATTAAGTTACACATTGCTGCCTTCAAAATGATGTAACTACAGACTGTTTCATAAAAATAACTGTTGTCTAGTATGTTTTTTAAAGTAGATTGCCAAAAATATTGGCTGGTGATAATTTCTCACAGAGTTGATTTTTTTTTTTAATAACAAGATTGCTATTTATTGTTATGTCCAAACTCTATAGAAATTAAAAGTAAACAACTGGGAATAAATACAATTTCTGTTTTAAGTAGTTTCTGAAGTTAATATTGGATTCTAAAGGTTGCTGGATATTCTATTTCTGCCTTTTGTAAGAGCTGGGTTTTACTACTTTAATTAATTAGATCTTACCCACTTGCGCTTTGGGTCATTTCTGTCTGTGTTAAGAAAAATCAAATACTCTAGACAATTTTTGTTTGACTGAGAAATGTTCGGTAAAAAGCAGTGCAATTAATTGTGATTGATGTTACATCTATACTCAAGATTAGGTTACCTATAGTCACCTTTTAATGAATGGCTTAATTAAACAGATACATTGGAAAAATATAATTATATTCAGAAGTATAATAGGTTATCTAAAATATTTCTAACAGTGCAATCTTATTCAAAAGTAAGTTGCATGGAATTCAGTTGTACTTCCTTTTAGGAAAGTGACTATAGAGTTGTAGCCTAATTCTGTAATCCTAAACCTACTAACTTCTGAAGAAAAAACTGCTATATATCTGTTTAATTCAATATGTCATCCTTTTAAGTGAGGGATGATCTATAAAATATTAAACACATGCATTGGCAAGCTTATTAAATAATCTCTATGTAGGATTGAACTGTTAGTATGCTTGTCATATCTGTCTAAGTAAATAGATTGTAAGCTCTTTGGGGCAAGTTTTATGATCTTATTTAAGTCTCATGCAGATTACACTTGCTGTTAGGATAGAAATACTTTTATCACATTTTCTTTATATTTACATTTTGGAATTTGTTCAGAGTCACTGCATTATTGTATATAATTAAAAATTATTATTATTTGTTTGAAATATTTAAGGCACTAATATACAAGGTATATCAGTATAATTCTTATTAAATAAGATAGCATTAATTTTCAATGTAAAAATAGTAAAATAGTAAAATTATAATAAAATTGTCTTCTGCTCTTTGGCTATTTTATGAATGAACTCATGGATGAATAGTTTATCTTTCATAGTATCTCACTTCAATTTAATTTAATACTAATTGAAAATAAGTTTACTTTCAGTTTTTGCATACTTTCATTGAGATCTATTTACAATACTTTTTGGTTCAGATAACAGTATTATAAACACATGGGATATCCTATGGATCATTTTGGGTTCCTATTTAGAATGATAAATTTACAGCTATTGACTTAATGGCAGCCGTTTTAATTTTGTTAAGGTAGCAGAAATAGAAAGGTTAGGGAAAATATTTCACATTTGACAACCAACTGCATTTTGCAGGTGGAAGCTATAAGCATATGGAATGATGAAAATCATCTGGAGGCATTAGAACAGTGGTGCTTAACCATCTTCATTAATCTTAACATAAACAAATAAACACACCTCTTGGCAAATCATTTCCATATTGTTACCTAGCAAACCACATAGGTAATTCTATGTAGTTACTAGAGTTCAACTTGTATTGAGGAGTCCTTACATTTAGTACTTGAGTGCAACTTCTTACAAATTCTTTCCCCCTCACACTTCCTCTTGCTGAATGTAGTTTAAATTCATCTTCTCACTTTCTTCATCCTAAAGTACGTGGTTTTTCTTTTTTAGTAGCCAAGTAAAACATAAAAGTATGTGACATAAATATGTTTAAAACAGGGTTTCACTGTTTGTTCCTGAACACATTGATTGTATTACATGATTCGTATTAACAGGAAATACAATAATATCACTGAGTAGGAAAATTGTCCAATTTTTAAATTATCTTTCATTGGAACAGTTGAAATTTAACAGTGGATAGTTGTGCTAAAGCCAAATTACAAACATTGTAAAACATGTCCTCTATTTGCATGAGTTAGAAAGGCAACAGTTATAAGATATGTTTTGCTGGAACGCAATTGTTAACTCTAATACATAATTTTTATTAGATTTAAATGTAATAGCATTAGTGTAATAGTGTGTTGCTCAATTTTTCTGTTTGTTAGTTGTTATAGATGCTCATAGCTGTCAAACAAGTGTTCATGGTTGAATGAAAACTCAAGCTCTTAAAACTAGAATTTATTATTTTTAAATCGTGCATTGTGTTACTCATAGTGTTTAATATAGTTGACTTCAATGAAGTGCTTAAATGTGCACTTGAGTCACTCTCACTAAAATTAATGGAATTTTTAAATGTCTAATTTTTACTTTCAAGTTTTCAAAGAGTTTTCTGGAGATAAAATACTTAATCTGCAGCAGATTATGTCCTTTAATTTAGCAGAGGTTTTTTTTTAATCAGTTGAATCAAGAAAGGTTGTTTTTGGTCATATCTTTCTGTACAACCATCTGCCCTACTATTTTAAGAGAATACCTCTTAACAATGCAGGGAAGATGCCAAGGGAATCAGTAAATAACAAAAGCTTTCCTATACTCAACTGACAAAAAAAAAGTTTGGTAAATCAAAGAAATTTAATGGAGAGCAACTTAAGTCGATTTTAAATATAACAGACTATATCCATTTGCCATTTTGCAAGTATGTAACATGATTTTATGCATATGTAAAATCCAGTCCTAGTTTATATATGTGTAAAATGCATAAAATATACATGCATAAATTGCCATTTTCTGATAATTGGTTTCTCAGTATCTCAACAATTTTATCTATCCTTATCCAAATCTATCTGTCCAAAAAAATACAATGCAATTTGTCCAAAAAAATACAATGCAATTTGACCTACTTGAAAAAAAAAATACTGGAGTTAATGTTTTTATTTGTAATAGTCAATCTTCCGTGTGGCTTCTGACTTAAAGGCAATCTGCTGAAATGTCAATGGCATATGTTGACATTGCATGAAAATCCTGCTGCTCAAAGAAAGGAAAGAAATAATTTTAGTAGGAAATGGAATCCAATAAATGAGACTAAGTAGTATTTTGTTCATTGTGATGGTGGTTCATTTTATTCTTACTTGTGTAGCACTATTTCATTTTGTTTTCTACATCTGAATTCAGTAGTTTGAATTAAAAATTAAATCAAAATAATAAGAGAAGATAAGTATATAAATTTCTATTGCATATGGAAATATTGCTTTATCTTTCTGGAATATGAATTCCAGTACCTTAATTCTATTTGCAGAAGTGCTTGTAGAAGTTTATTAAGGGAGGCTTGAATAATCAACGGAGCTGGGACTTTCTTATCCCCTCCATTTCCTATTACCTTCTCATCCAATTTTAATGGCAATCTAATAAGAAACAGACATTCTATTTTAAGAAGAAAAAAGAAACAAACTATTTTCAATTTGGAAAATACTCCTTTACATTTGGACCCATTTTTAAAAACAATAGACTTCCAGATAGCCAAAAAAATATATTCCCTTTTAACTGTTTGCAATATTAGCTGTTTTGGTAACACTGGTGTAATAGAACTGCATAGTGATAGCTGCATGTACTATTTTGTGGCTTTTGTGCCAACTTTATCTTTGTACATAATTGCAACCAGTTTCATTGTCATATAACCTCTTCTGAATAAGATGTATGCATTAAAGGCACTGAGTCATTAGACAGCTGGTTCATAAGCCAAACAAATCAAGAATGTACAATTGAATCATTCTGCGATTAATCAATATTTTCTAGAAATTAGCAATAATTACCCAAAGTCATTTCATAATCTAAACAGAGGTAGGGTACCCTTAAAATGAACCATATGTAACAAAAGCTTTTCTGCTTTCTTGATGTTTAGAGACGTTCTATTTAATTTGAGTTAAAATTGGAAATAGATATTGCATTTTGATGCCTCAGTTTCTTCTTACAAGGAAAATAAAAAATGTCCGTTAAGTGGTATCCAACATTTATTTTTCTGTTAAGCATTTTTTCATGTTGTGTTAAAAGAAACAGCTATTTTACAAAGCTAGTAAATGATTATTTTGCAGCTGTCATTAAGAAATGCCATGGCTGTTAAGTGAATCCATGTATTCCTATGAATGCTTTTTGCCATAAACCAGTCAAAAAGCCATAAACTGGTAAAAAACATTGTAAATCATGATCACCCTATTGCAGAATTCTGCAACCGTAAAGCCGTTTTCCAAACACCAGAAATATAGTCGTGTGGGGGATGTGTGCAGATGTCAGGAGTCCTGAACTGGGTCATAAGTGGCTTTTTTTGGTGGGGGGAGTTGTAACTTCAAAAGGTCAGTACTTTAGTTAGCATATTTCAAAGTCAACTATTTAATATCATAGAATACTTTTATCATGCCATGTTAAAACTATTAGAGTATAATTTGTTTTCTTACACTGTAAATATAGTTGGACAACAGTTAATCTCTTTTTTGAACAAAGTTATGCCAATGATTTAAAGGGAAAGCTTGAGACTATTTTGTGAGTAATCGTGCAAATATGCCTTTTTAAGGCAGAATAATTTTGTAGAAAATTTTGGGAGAGCACGTGGAACTATTTGGCAAGTATGTGTAACAATTTGATAAAGCAACAATTTTTCAACTTCTTTTCAAAACTGCATGAAGTTTTTAAATTTTTTAAGATAAGGGTGAAGTCTTGGCTCCACTATGATTCATAAAGTAACAATTACAATTTTGTGAAGAATCTGACTAGATTTTGTTCATGAGATAAATATTTCAGCAGCACAGTATGTATCTAATTTCCACACACACAATATAGTTATTAAAAATTGCAATATACACAAGTGGGTAAAACCACAAATCCTGTTTGGTTTTAAAATTTAATATATCTATTTAACTTTGTATGTATGTGGGTGGATGGGCATTTTCTGTAAAACTGCATTCTGATTTGGAGTATATATGCAAAATTCTGGAAATATTTTTTTAGACACTTTGATGTTCAAATATAGTGTTGTATAATACATAAAAGTTATCTTTTATATTAACAAAGTTAATATAAACAATCCTATTAATAATATCAGTCAGAATATAGAAAATGTGGTAAAAGCATTGCTCTGAATTATTATTAAACTTTAGCGTATCCATATATATATATATATATCTTGACACCATATATGGGACATGGACCGCTAAGCATTAAACAAAAAAAATCCCAACCAAATCATATTCAAACCAGCCACAAAGATGAAGCCCTGCCACCTAGTGGAGAAAAACCGACCATACACCCGAAGCCAAGCCAATAAACACACACTCCCAACCAATCAGAATGAAAAGGTGGAGCCATCCCAGAATACCAGCACCAGATTTGAAATGCCAACGGCAGTTAGTGCAAAATGACTGCTGACATAAGCCTGATGATGGCAGATGGGATTCTGCCGAAACGTCGCTTCTACCCTTTTAGGGATATATCCACAATTACACGGGAAGAAACCCAAAATATTAACTATACACAAATATATATATATATATATATATATATATATATATATATATATATATATATATATATATATATATATATATATATATATATACATACACACACACACACACACACACACACACACACACACACACACACACCATGGAATATTTTAAAAGAATTTTAATTCCATATTGATCAAAGATTTCTGTTTTGTTATGGGTTTACACAATTCGTTATTTTTTAATGTTGAGGGAGAATAATGATAAAATGTTTGGATGTATTAACAGAAACATTTCATGTGTGTGCCATTATTTTAATAGTGACATCCAAAGTTAGGAATGAATTAAATCAGGAGACTAGGAGTCCTTGCAGTAAATAGAACCCCTATGAAATTATGCAGACTGAATTGAAACGATCTGCAGTCTTAGCGTCTTTTGGGGCTTCAATAGTGTGTTTACCAAATTTTCTACCATGTTCTCCAGAAGATCAACATAGGGTAGGAGAAATAATGGATCATAAGTGGGTTCTCCACTTTCAGTGCTTGTGAGAATTCCTTGACCTGCAGCAAATATAAATTTCAGAATAGTCAGATTAACTTTTCGAAGGTAAATGTTTATAGATACGTTTAGTTTTTTTAATGGATATAAATTTAAAGAGAATAGTAGCAATATTATATGGCTGCTTAATTGCTGTAAATACTAGGAAAATTTTAAGGTACTTCTATATCCATTTAACTCTGATTCACTCACGCAGAATTTGATAGGACCTATTCTAAGATATAGAACTGAATCTGTTGAGGTGATAGTGGCAAGTTGCAAAGAAGGATTTATAAGAATAATCTATTTTCCAATAAGCAAAGTCTTTAAAAAAAAAGCATGGCTACCATGTGGGACAAAAAACAGAATTTAAAATCTTTTAATGTACGGGTATCAAACCTGATCACATCATGTGACCTATCATCTTTTTGCTTTTGTGGAGCTGGGGTGGGCGTGGCCTGTGCATGACACAACCGGCCTGTGGGCCAGCAGTTTGACATCCCTGTTTTAATGTATATACGAGGAGAACAATATTCTTACATTGGCTACATCCTGATTTTTAGGAATAATTTAAAATAATTGTAAATTTCTGCAGTAAAATAATAATCCACACTTTGTCTTTAAGCACAACCATAATTTATGAAACCCTCAGAGTAGTGAACAAAATCATACAGATAACATATCCCAGAATTAATTTTTGTTTCAGATTTTTTGGAATGTTTAAAAAAATTGAACTTTTGACTACTTTACCAGCATTCTTATAAATACATACAGTGTTTCCCTCTTTAAAAATAACAGCAAATAGTTTTTGAGCATTTGTGAACAATTAAAATATACATTAGAAGTATTTGTAGTAATAATTATCTCACTATTATATGAAGAATATTTTACAGCTGTTCTATGAAATATAGAAACTCTTAGGAATCTTGGGAAGGGGAAAAAAGAGAACTTACATCACGATCTTTGCCTTCATGGATAGAAGCACTATAAAAGGTACATAGTATAAGAATTGAATACAATTATTGAATTAAAGCTTGAATAATTTTTACCTGTAATTTATTTTTCAGTCCCAGTACAACTAGAGGTGTACCTTGCTGAACAGTACAATTTTCCAACCAATCTAAATTAGTAATTAGATAGTTGTTATCAAGATTTGTCTTGTAGTTTTTTTTTTTTACAAATAGATTTCCCAGTGTGAAAAGATAGCAGAAGTAGTAGATTAAAAATAACAGACAAAATAGCAAGCTATAAAATGGGGAAGCTTTTATACACTATGGACACTGCATACAGAAATCTAATTTGTGTATTACTTTATAACTGTAAATAAGGACTTTAACAGGCTGCTTTTCAACAAAGTTATTAGGAAATTTTATTAGTTTAGAGAAAAAAACATTAAGAAGGAATCTAGCCATTATGGGGTAGTTCTTGATTATACAATTGCGTATACTGACGTAGTACTTTAATCCATCAGTGCACTTTGATTTATTCTTGGACTGTGAATATTGTTTTAGTTCACCAAAACAAAATGTTGCACTTCCCTGCACTTAAATATTCAGATGAACAGTATGTACTTCATTAGACTTAGTATTCATCATATGGTTTATTAAGCTCACTATACATCTCGGACACTAGAAAAGATTATTTAAGAAGTAAATCTGGAAAGAGGTTACACGCCTTTCAGACATGAATTCTTTCTGTGATTCAACTATCCCTTAATTACAGTGTATCCAAATGATTAGAAGAATATTCAGAAAAGGCAAAACAGACTTTATACTGTATATCCATAATGGAAGATTAATAGGCAAATTTAAGCAAGAATGACCACCATATATATTAAATATACAGCAGGATAATTTTAGACATTTGGAATATGGTTTAAAGAAAGTTATGCAGCTAATAAATTATTGATGAAAGGATTCAGATAGTTAAAAGCAATTTAAAATGTTTAATGTAAAGTATTTATATCTAGGGTTGTACTCAGCAATTGGGGAAAGAAGGGGAAAAAAGTATTATTAACAAATTTTCCCAGGTGTTTTTCTTTATGCTTTATTCCTACTTAATGGTGGGTTTGTTTGTTTGTTTTGTATCTCTTATGTGTGCTATTCAGCTGTTATTACCCAGCATAGACCTATGCATTTCATTAGTCTAATAATAAAATATTTTGAAATATTTTGAAATATTTTTACAATAGTATAATAGGATGTTTCAGTAAAACAAAATGTTTCCACATTGCTGTGAGATTTAAATTATGCCTAAACCAGAATATCATATTAATATTAATAAAATAAATCTTACTAAACTAAGTAAACTAAACTTTCAGAACTGTGCATGTATATGTAGGCACTTTTGGATAAGAGAAATATTCTTTATTGGTTAAAAGTAAAGTGTACATATTCTAGTAGAATCACCACTTTGGATGAAGCATTATCAGTACTTGACATAACATTAAGCTATAGTTTAGCATAGTTAGCATATGTGTTCCACATGCTAAAATACAGTTTAAAGTGACATGAGAATATACCTCTTTAGAGAGCTCTGCTTCCCATTTCTTTTTAAATAATTTAAATAATTTGTTTCAGAATTTTTTTTAAAAAAAAATATGTTATCCAATTCATTGGAATACCTTTATTTGGTTTTATGTAATTATTACTCAGCCAGTGACCAAAGTCCTGGATCTACAACCTTTAGAAATTGATTATTTACTGCAGCATTTTTTACTATTACTAAAAATTTGTACAGTAAAATGGTATTGCTTTTGGGGTTTTTTTAACCTAATCTGGTAGTGAAGCAAGTTGCAAATAATAATACTTCTGTACTTCTGTCATTGGACAACAGTAGCCAGGAAGAAATACCATGTCCTATCTTTTAAGTTTCTTATAGGCATTCAGTTAAATATTGTGGGACAGAGATGCAGCAGCATTCTTGTGATTTTGCTCTCTTAAGTCTTATTTGCTTTTCTTATGTTCACATACTTTAAACTTCATGATCATACATCCATGGTGTGGTATGTAGAATTTTTGTACAGGTGTTATTAAGGCTATTAATTTTCATAAATGCAAAACTTGGCTTCTCACAATATTCTGTATTGAGACAAGGCAAACACGTCAATATTGCTTCCTAAACTAGATAATCATAAAATTATGATAATTATAATACTATAAATAATATATATTATAATTATATAATATGTAACATTTTAAAGTAAAGTAATAGTAAAATACCAGTGCTACTACTTTGCCTCAGCATTAAATATTTGTTAATGGAAATAAAGCTCTAGCTTTATTATTTGTGGTAGCAAATGAAATAATGTTAAGTGAAAGTTTCACAGAAGCTTCTGTTGTGAATAGAGAAAGCAGCAAAAGTGATCGGCAGCTCTTGTGATTATGATCTGCTGACTCTCATTCCACCTGAGCCCATTCCACCAGGCTCATTTTTGCTTATGATAAAGCAGGTAGTGAAAATACTGTCCAAGCTTGCTAATTGTTTTTATTTAAGCTTAACAACTGCAAGATGCTTATTTGATTTGAAGAATGAGAGTAGGGAATTGTAATTTTTAAAAAATTTCTTTTTTCCTATTTTGTTTGAAAACCTATTCTACAATGATACTACCAGATCCTCGAATAGCATGGGAAATGGACCCCAAAAGTGCAGACATTCATTATATTCGGTCAGCAGAGACTGCCACTAAATATAAACAATTTAACTGCTGCTCTAGTCACTGAAGAGATATAGTAAAGAAAAAAAAACAGGAAAAGAAAATCCATGATAATAATTTATAGAAGTGCTCTGTAGGACTTTGGATTTGTTTTGGTACGCATGTGGTATAGTTTAAGTTTGTGATTTAAGAAGTTTGCAACTTCTTAAATCACTTCTATTCATTGCATATCAATTGGAGCAGATATCCGTGCAATCCCAGGTAAAGACTCAATTGTGTGGTGCAGTTGCAACTAGATGGTACACGAACCCTCAATTACATACCTGAGCACTTCTTTTTGCCTTCAAATCCAAAGTCCTATATAGTCATATTTATCTTTTATTATTATTATTAGTCATATTTCTATGCCGCCCACTCTCTGAGGACTCTGGGCGGCTTACACCAAAGACAGTATACTAAATAGCATATTGCCCCCAACAATCTGGGTCCTCATTTTATCCACCTCGGAAGGATGGAAGGCTGAGTCAACCTTGAGCCGGTGAGATTAGATCCGCTGATCTGCTGAACTAGCAGTCAGCTGAAGTAGCTGCAGTACTGCACTCTAACCACTGCACCACCTCAGCTCGAAATGTATAGAAAGGTGGAAGATGAAGGACTTGTGTTTTGTATGCATTGGTATTAAATGTGGCCATCTTAAATATTATAAAAAAGTTTTTAAAAAATTTAAAAAAAATAAACAATTCTTGCAAATAACAGATTCTCCACAAATTGAAAATGTCTGAATTGTTTAAAATATCATCCAGCTAAAAATTGGAGAGAAAATTTTTTTCAAAAGGAAGAGAATAAAAGTGGAAATTGGAAGAAAATGACTTCCACTTGGATTTTTAACTTTTTAATTTTAAAAAGTTGATACCCAACAAATAACTTCTCTATTTTACAATACATTTCTATATTTCAAATATATATGCCTATTCTTAAGTAATTACTTATTTAATAGCCAAATAATTTGTGTAGGTTACAGCAAAGTACTTACCTCTTTAAAGATTAACTAGTAATTTTTTTAATTTATATGAACAATTCTGCTGTGAACCTTTAGATAAAGAAAAATGGTAACTAAACTGAACAAAAAAACAAAGTGCTCAAATCAGAGTAGACAAAAGTGGGATTCAAAATCAGATACACACATTCCTGTATAAACAAAAAAATCTGACTATCTAATGTTAATTGTTAAAGCAATATTTTGTTTCAAAAATAGTTTTCTGCAGTATTTTTGGTGAATATTGCACAAACAAGATTGCCAGATTAAAATAAAAATGAAATCTAAAATGAGTTTTTGAAATACATGTAACCATTATTTGCTTAGTCAAGAATCCCTATGACCTTCCTATTGAAGAGGGATAAGCAAAGTAATTTAAGCTGGGGCTGGAGTTTCTGTTTGTGTCTGGAGTTAAACATGCCTATTTGTCAATAACTATACTAAGGTAACTGAAGCTGTTGAGATGTTGATGATGATGGGTGTCATGTGATATATTCACTAATGTATTGGTAATCTGTACGAACAATTCTTCTATGAACATTTAAATACAAAGAATGATGGCCGAGCTAGCCCTGCCATAATGTAGAAATGGAAGGAGTCAGTGATATAAGGAATAAATTAGGCATGAAATGTGAGAAAACTGAATTTTGTTCTTTGCTGGCATTTACTTCTACATTGTCCCTAGTGACAGAAAGTGGGGGGAAAAAAACCCATCTCTCTGAAAACCACCTGAAACAGTATTCAGTAAGAGCGTAAAACTTCTCTTTTTCTGAGTAAAAGCAGTTCGGTTTCTTTTACTGCTCTTGACCTTGAATGGTAAAGTGCAGCCCATATTTGAAAAATTAATGGGTGAGGTCAGGAAAATAAACTAAGTTTATTTTATTAAAATTTAAAATAGATTAAAGTTGTAGTTAAGTAGACTCTTCAGTTATTTAAAAGTGTCTACCTCTTGGTATGTTAACAATTACATGTGAAAGAATTCATAAAAGTATGGAAGCCCTATCTAAGGCTTTAAATGACTGCCTTTAACCCTGATTGTGATTTCTACTATGATAGTGTGATAGTTGACAGTTTTGCAGAAAATAGTGCTGCATCATTCGTAGATATGGTGTTTGTGTGTATAATTTTGTATATGTGATCAAACATGATTTCTAATTATACAATTTTCTAGCTATTTAGGATACCATGAATACCGGTATTATGTTTTGAAATTAGTATTTTTTTAAAGTTATGTTTTTCACATTGTATACCACTGAAATATCTTGTAAAAGCAAGGGCTGTCACAGATAATTAATATTTTGACTTGTAATCCAATTTATGACTATCAATCTAAAGCTACTTACCAATATGATTTTCTCCTTGTATCCACCTCATGATAGTTAGTAACATTACCCAAAGATAACAATAGCACATTTGAATGTGTAATTCTACATGTATGTATACATCTGTTATGAAACCCAGATGTAGAGAAGGATTGTTGCCACTTCAGCGGTTAGATGATTTCTTTCAGTATCAGCTTTTCTGATATGAATAAAACAATTCTTGCTTTACCTTTTTCATGCAGCTGGATAAAGTCCATTTGTAGTGCCTAACCAGAAATGCCAATTGTCAAAATTATAGATAATTAAGGATTATGACTGAACTTTTGACCTTTACTTTTTACAGTATCAAAACTACTGCAGCTGTTTAGATAAAGTACAATTTCTTGATATAATTCATTAACAGAAAAGAATTGGAAATAAAGTTTGCATACCAGGAGATCACAGCAAAGAATGAGATGTGCAATTCTCATATGCCCACACATATACAAGTAGTTATTACTATAGATTTTGTTTTTTCCCCTGTTTAATCATGTCTAATTCTCATTGACTGCCTTAACATGCCCCTGCAATTGTTTTGGCAATTTTTTTTCATAAGTGGTTTACCATTACTTTCTTCCTAAACTGAGAGAAAGTGACTGGCCCTAGATCATCGAGCTGTCTTTGTGCCCAAGATAGGACTGGAAGTCATGGTCTCTAGTATCTAGCCTGATGCCACACTGACTCTCTTACTCTGATAAACAAATCCCCAAAATATGTGAATTAAATCATTTATTCCAGACTCTGGATCTCTTTGGAAATAATAGTAATAATAAAATCCAGCTACTCCTCTGTTAGACTTCCATTGTCAGATTCTTTCATTTTTGGATAAATGTTATTGATCTAAAGTACATATCTCTAATTCCCAAAATACTCCTGGTATAGAATTTTTCTGCAAAACTATTGTGATGGCTCAAGTTCAGTTCACTATCTGTGTTTTTTAAAAATAAAATTTTCCCCTTAGTTTCCTAAATCAGATTTGCCATTGAAGAAATATGATAAACTATTGTCTTGAGTTTTTTAAAAGAGCAAATGGAAGTTTGTCAAAAGATAGAGAATTTATACCTCTTCAAGAATTGGATAGTGTTATAATAGATTTAGGAAGGAAGGTAAGAAATTTAATATGAATGCCATCTTCAGTTATCAGATATTATATTTTCATACATTGAATTTTTTCTTTTTAAAAAAAGAAATGTAACAAATATAGTACATTTTAAAGAAAAAAATGTAAATATGTTGCATCATATTCTAATTACAATATAAAATTTTAATGACCATAACATTTTATCTTTTTTTAAAGTAATATATTTATCTATCTGCCACCTCGTCTTATATTGCAATTTTGATTCAATATTCACCTATAAGCAGAAAGTTACAAGGTAGAAATGTATACTTTCTGAAACCTTAATTTTATTTTGTGCAGATTAATTAAATTATACCCATATTTTCTATTTTTATAAGGTAGCATAATTCAGTTGGGAAACTTGCTTTGTATGCAGAAGTGCCTGGCCCTGCATTTCTAATTTAAAAGATCAGATAACAATTTATAGGAAGGTCCCTTGCACCAGATCCTGGAAAGGAACTGCCTTTAAAGTAGATTCTGGACTGAAACCAGAGCAGGCCATCTTAGACATATTTTGTTAAACTGAAGTCCCAAAGGTGCTTTTTCAAGAGAAAACTTGTGTGTTTTTTTTAAGAAGTTTCGCTTCTCATCCAAGAAGCTTCTTCACCTCTAACCGGATGGTGGGGAATGGAAGAATTTATATTCCGTCAAAGAAAAAGCATCTTTGAGACAATTATGAGCTGGATCACTTTAGAACTGTGATGGTGAAGCTCTGGCACACGTGCCACAGGTCGCACACGGAGCCATATTGCTGGGCACACAAGTGTTGCCCTAGCTCAGCTCCGGTGCACATGCACACACCAGCCAGCTGATTTTCGGGCCTTCGGGCTTCATGTGCCGAAAGCGGGGGGAGCACAGGGAGTCACGCACGCATGTGCGGGAGGGTGGGGTGCATCGAATTATGGGTGTGGGCACGTGTGACCCCCCCTGAACTCCCCCCGCTTTTGGCATGCGACGGCAAAAAGGTTAGCCATCAATGTTTTAGAATCTCCATAGACTGTTAAACTAAAGGAATCTTGTAAGTGGGCATAAGACATTGGAGATGAGATAGTATTTGGAAAAGAGAAGACCTGCACAACTACCTACTTTTATAGCTAATGCACATGTTAATTTTTGCATAAAAGTAGTATCTTTTCTTTTTGAAAAATTGAATGCAGTACCAAAACTTAATTGACTTTCTCTGTGTCTTAAGGATCATCTACTGACTCTCTTTTATTTATGTGAGTCATTTCAAGTGGTGACAATTTTTTATCTTTAATGAAGTAATATCTAGTTCCCCAAATATCTCCTCCCATAAATAATAGAGAATAACGTTGCATCACTTGCTGCAGACATATAATTAGAATGTAATATTTTGTATCAAATCAGATGGATCTATAAATTCTTAGTTTTGATGGCATTCCACTGAAATGTTGGTTATTAATTAAGTTCCATTACTTTGGGAAGCCATTTAATAATTTTAATTCCCTCTGAACAATGAAGAATATGATTCTCTAGGCCAAACATTGCTAATCCAATTGCCAATTTATAGAGTTATAACCTGCTCTTCACAAAATTCATTTAGTGAAAAGTAATTGACTCTTTTATAGCTCACATTTTAATCCAAGTTTGTGAAGAACTGAATTTATTCTTCTTCTGCTTACCCATCTTATAACTTTGTTTTTGCTATGATATCTTTTCCTTGCTTCTCGAGAGTTGGCGCTGATACTGGCCAGTTTATTTTTTTTGGAGTCTGGTTCATGGCCATATGCAAAGATTAGTAAGAGCAACAGAGAATTTTACTCCCTCTCTGAATAGAGCAGCAGCTGTAAATTAACTCATCTGGAAAAAAAATGGGAATTGGAGATTACAAAAGCGAGAAAGAGAGATCTGGATCTGATTGAGTAGAAAGAGAGAGCAGCATAAACTGTGGTTCCTCATCCAGGATGTGAATTGATTTTGAATAACATGAATTATTTACTAGTTGGGAGTTTAAAAATATTTTGGCTTACCACAAGCCAATTTTCAGATAAAAGTAACAAGTATGGGAGGAAAGAAGGTTTCATTAATGAATCTTTTAGGCTAATTATATAATGCCCTGATAGAAGTCCTATTCAAGCTGAGGCCTCTGCTAAGAGTTATCTGTCCTTTTCTTGCAGCTGGCTGCTCAGAATAGAGATAAGAGAAAGAGGAAAATGGGAGAGAGAGAAATAGTGTCTCACACTTAATTTTACTTCTGACCCTAATGAACACATAATTAACCTATGGATTTATTACTACATGAGATGGTGATGCCCACTACTTTTGAAAGACAATTTGATAAGTTCAGGCACTTTCATCAAGGACTGAACCATTCATATGGCCAACTCAGTATTAACTTTAGTTTGAGCAACATGCCTGCAAAAGAAAAATGGCTAAAGATTAACCACTATGAGAAAGAAAATACTTGATTAATGTAAGCCTTGAATTTTTAATTTCTTGTTTCAGCCCTACCTAGAGTGGAGCTCCTATGGAGGCAAGTAAGATTTAATGATAAAATGTAGACTCTGATTTACACAATAATTATCATTTATTTTTGGTTTTGAGTTGAAATTCTTGCTCATTTCATTTTTACAATATCATTTCAACAGTTTGTACAACAACATACTTGTTTTTGAGCTTTTATTGTATTTTAACTTCCAAATTTTAATTACATTTTTCTAAAATATTTCACTCTAACTGGAATGAGAAAAATTAATATCAACAGTACTTCAAGTAATGTTTTTTATTATGAAATCAGTATTCATTTAGATTTATATTATAGAAGCATTTTTTTTTCATTCTTACCTCATGTAAATAACTTTTCATCTAAGAAATTTTAGCTAATTCCTTTATAAAAGTTATACCTGTAGAATTTGCTTTGAACATTAATAACTAATTTTATTTTTATTAAGATTTGGCAATAATTTCCATTTTGGGAAGATTATTAAAGGTTTCCATAAAAATCCTTGGCATTCTAGTGGAGTGACATGCTTCCAAAAAGGGAAATGAAGAGTTGAACTGTATTAAGAAAAATATAGTTTCCAATGAAAATGATCTGCAAGGTATAGTAAAGAAAGTCAAGGAACACAAAGTAGAATTATGATTAAAAATAAAGAAAACCAAACTAATGACAACAACCAGCCTTAGAATTTAGCATGAAAATAGACAAGTGTTGGATTAATTTAGCTTTTTAAACAGTCAACTGTCAATAATAAGGAAACTAACAATGAGGAAATGTGCCTAGAATGGGCATTGGTCCTACCTGAATGCTCTTTCTCTGTATGGTGGGACCGGCAGCCAGGCATGGGTACAACTCCGTCTGATAACCAATGGGACTACAAACTGTTAAGCACCTCCTCCTTCCGTTGCTTCCCAGCTTTCCGACGATGATGTGGCAGACCAACACTCTGAGCTGTAAAGACAAGGTTACGCCCCACCCCAGGAAAAAGGAGGGATGTCCCCACCCCCCATTAGCCACCCAGGACCTGGGCGCACAAGGGAGGGGCTGGCTGCCGGTCCCAACATACAGAGAAAGGGCATTCAAGTAGGACCAATGCCCATTCTCCAGCTGGGTGGGACCGGCAGCCAGGCATGGAACATACCAAAGCTAAGGCCTATTGGGAGGGAACTCTGCCCGGGCCGACGACCCTTGGGCAGAGTGAACCCATTGCAGAACCCTGCGCCCGAAGGCAGCATCTGCCAACGTGTACACGTCCAGTTTATAATGGCGGATGAAGGGGGTCGGGGACATCTATGTGGCAGCCCTGCAAATTTCCTCCAAGGGGGCCTGGGTAGCCCAAGCCGCCAAGGTAGCCACACTCCTATTAGTGGGCAGTGATACGGCCCGAGACAGGCAAGGCCTGGGTCTCGTACGCTCTAGCAATGCAGGCCCGAATCCACCTACCTAGGGTGGAAGCCGAAGCCTTAAGGCCCATGTTAGCCAGCTAAAAGGACACGAAGAGAGCCTCCGACCTCCGAAGAGAGGAGGTCCTCTTAAGGTAAATATGGAGGGCTCTCTGGACGTCTAAAGTATGCCAGATGTGTTCCAGCCAGTGTACTGGACTAGGACAGAAACTGGAAGGGCCAATTCCTGAGACCTGTGGAACGCGGAATTAACCTTCGGGATGAAGGGTGGCAAAGGTCATCCCTAACTCAGAGAGCAGCCAACTCGGAAATCCGGTGAGCCAATGTTAGGCCACCAAGAAGGCCACCTTATAGGAGAGAAACTTAAGGCTAGCCTCCTTCCGCGGCTCAAAGGACCCTTTAGTAAGGGCCTTCAAGACCTTTGTGAGATCCCAGGAGGGATAGTGGTGGATAACTGGAGGGCACAGGTTAGCTGCCCCCCGAAGGAATTCCCGAACCAGTGGGAGGTGCTCCAGTGAACCCCTGGACTCATGTGATAAAATAGAAGAGCCGCTACCTGTCTCCACAGAGTGTTGGGTGTGAGGCCAAGCACGAAGCCAGTCTGTAAGAAGTCCAGGATGTCAGCCGTAGAGGCGTCCATTGGGTTCAGGTTCCTCTCAGAGCACCAGGTGACGAAGGTGCGCCAGGTAGCATCGTATATTCAGTTCGTAGAACTATGGCGCGATGCCTGGATGGTGTCAATGACCCCAGAGGGCAGCCGTTGTCTCTTCAGGAGGCACCGCTCAAGCTCCAGGTGGTCAGTTGGAACCACTGAAGGTCCGGGTAGACCAACTCCCCTGGCTGAGCGATATCCTGACCTGCGGAAGCCTCCAGGGCTGAGTCACCGAAAGAGCCACCAGGTTTGCGAACCAGGGACGCTGGGGCCAGTAAGGAGCCAACAGGAGCAGCTCCACCTGTTCCTCCAGCATCTTCCTGATAGCTTTGGGCAGGAGGGGAAGGGGAGAGAAGGCATAAAGCAGGCCCAGAGCCCAATGACAGCGCAAGGCGTCCACTCCCTCCGCCCCCGGCATCAGATACCTGGTGAAGGATCTTGCCACCTGTTGGTTGTTGCGGGTGGCGAACAGATCGACCACAGGGGTGCTGAAACATTCTGTGAGTTCAGTGAAGAGGTCTGGGTGCAGACGCCACTCCCCATAGTTGACTGAAGTTCTGCTGATCCAGTCCTCCTGCACATTCTCCACCCCTGAGATGTGAGAGGCCCGGATGGACCTCAGATGAGTCTCCACCCAGAAGCCCAATTGCATCAGGTGCCGCGAATGGATTCCTCCAAGGCGGTTTATGTGAGCCTTTGCGGCCACATTGTCCATCAAAATTAGAAGGTCCTGGTCCGTGACTTGTTCCTGAAACGAGCGGAGGGCAAGGCAGATTGCCCAGAGCTCCAACCAATTCATATTGTGGGTCAGGTCCTCCGGAGTCCCCTGACCTTGAGCCATGGCTGACTTGAGATGAACTCCCCAGCTGTGAAGGCTGGCGTCATTTGTCAGAACTAAACAATGAGGTTCCCGCAACTCCCGGCCCTTCGTCAAGGCAGGAGAGATCCACCTTTGCAGAGAGCGACGAACTTCCGGAGGGAGGTGGACGAGGATAGAGGTTATACTTCGATGAACCTTCTGATACGGGAGAAGAAACCACTGCAGAGCCCTGCATTGGAGGCATGCCCATGGCACGATGCTGATACAGGAGACCATCTTTCCCAGGAACTGCGAGAGCATTTGGAGGGAAACAGGACGCCCCGTCCAGGCCCGGGACATGTATGAAGGCTGGAAAAATGCTCATGGGAAAGGTAGACCCTGCTCTCGACTATATCTATAATCGCCCCCAAATGTTGGATACGAGTAGTCGATATAAGTAGCTTTTGGCCCTGTTGATCGAGAATCCGTGCTCTCCTAGCACCTGTAGGGTGGTGGACAGGTCTGCCCTTGCTAGATATTTTGACCGTGATTGGATAAGGAGATCATCCAGATAGTATTGGATCCTTATCGAGATCAATGTGAGGCGGCCCGTCAGAGCGGCCATCAATTTGGAGAAAACTCTGGGGGCGGAGGAGAGACTGAAGGGAAGGGCACAGTACTGATAGTGGTGACTCCCATGGCAGAAATGAAGGAACCTCCTGTGGGCTGTCAGGATTGGGACATGGAGGTACACCTCTGTCAGGTCATCAACATGAGGAAGTCGCTCTCCCTGATGCTCTCCAAGATGGTCTGGAGACTGCATCTTGAACTGCCGATAAATGATGTAGTGGTTCAAAGACTTGAGATCGAGAATTGCTCTCCATCCCCCTGAGGACTTCAGTACCACGAACAAGTGGGAACAAAACCCCTGTCCGTGTTCCTCCCATGGAACCAGCTGAATGGCCTGAATGGTGAGAAGGTGTTTGATTGCCGATTCCACAAGTAGCCTGTGTGTCCGATGTCGCAACAGAGGGCAGCAGACGAAGTGGCTTGGAGGGGTGGAGAGAAATTCCAGGGAGAGGCCTGACCTGACTGTCTCCCTGACCCAAGCATCCCTGGTGGAAGCATCCCATTGGCTGGCAAAGAGAGCCAGTCTGCCCCCAATGGGAGGATCGGATGTGCAGTCATTGTGTGCGCCAGAATAAGTAACCCCTCCCACCCCGAAAGGGCCGTTTGGAGGGAACCCTCTGACCCTGACTCCCTTGTCTATCCTGTGCCTGCCAAACCTGGGTGGAAAGGGTCGCTGCTACCGCTGGGGCAGAAAGCTGGTGTCCGAGCCCTGAAAGAGATGAAAATAAGGACCCTGCCTGGAATCCGAGCGACGTGACATGTTGGGGAGTATCTTACATTTATCCCTGGTTTCAACTAATAAGGGATCCAGAGAAGCCCCGAAGACCGTGCCCCCTGAGTACAGGCAGGATGCCTTATTTTTGGAATCTGCTTGCCAATGTCACAGCCAAAGAAGGCGATGTGATGAGATGGTAGAGCCAATAGAGTTGGCAACGAACCGGGAAACATTGAGAGTGGCGTCAGCCGAATAGTCCAGAGCTGCCACAATTTTATTTAGGTCCTGTTGAGGCCTGGTATCGGTAGTGGGTAAGCACTCCTGCATGTTTCAGCCACATCAGGGCAGCCCTATTAAAAAATGAGGCAGCCGAAGCTGCCCTAATAGCCCAAGCCACTGACTGATGTGATTTCACTAACGACTGCTCCAACCTCTTTTCCTCCGGACGAAGTGTCTTCTCTTCTACAGGTGGGAGTGGGAAGGGCCACCACCAGGAAATCCATGGTGGGCACCTGCAAGAGCTTGATGAAGCTAGGGTCTAAATTGTAGAGGCGACGATCGAGAGCATTGGGACTGGGGCCCGCAATGGGAACTGACTATTGTCTGTTCACTACGTCAGCAAAATGCTTGGGGCGGGCACCTCTTCCGTCTCGATGGCCGGTTCAGAAAACAAAGGTAGGGAGGACCCAGCCTCAGCCGAGGTGGGTTCAGTGGAAGGGTGGGGCACACCCAGCTGGGTAGTGGCTTTGGCCTTGCGTAACAAGGAACGAAACAATTGTGGGTGAAAAAGGTCCATGAAGGATGGTTGATCTGGGACCAGATCCTCATCGTCCGATAAATCCAGATCCCTTAAATTATCCTCTCCCATGACAGAACCCTGGCTAGGCGAGGCAGCCTGGAAGTCTAATCCATGATGAGGGTCCTGCTTCCTTGTGAGCTCCTGGCTTGCTTGGGAACTAGGATAATCAGAGACCCCCGACTGTGCTCTCATCTGCATGCTAGCAGTGATGCCTCGCTGAACAGCTTGAGCAATGAGGTCAGCCACGACCTCGGGGAATTGAGCAGCTTTGGTCCTGTCAGAGGCCAGCGGCCGTAGGGGTGAAGGTGGCAGCGGCTGAAGGGCCCTGGGGTCGGACTGGGTGGAACCAGAGGGGCTGCCATGTCCTGGCTGGCCAGAGGGCAAAACAGGTGATCACTGGTGCCCTAGAGGTGAGAAACATCAATGGAGCCATCTGGAGACAAGGATGCCATGGATATCTGTGACAGGGCTTGTAATGCAGGCTGGGCCTGGGGAGATTGTGATGGAGGAAGCTGATCCAGGAACATATGACCCTGGCCCTACCTGTTGGCTTCCTTTACGGCCCGTTCTATGGTTTTTTCCATAGCCTTATGCCGTTTAGATGCCTCTCTCTCTGAGGTCTTAGAGGCCCTCTTGGGAGGTTTGGCCTGGGTAGATTGAGCAGCCTTGCTCTGGGAAGGGTTCTTGGCTGCTGAGGAACTAGGGTTAGTTTCCCTGGGGAACTAACCCTTTCCCCGGCTTTTTCATGGTGGGCTCGTTTGCCCAGACACTTAGGTGGGATTGTGGCCATTTTTAATTTTTTTTTCAATTTTTTTAAATTTTGTTTATTTAAAGATACAAACAGAACAAAACAAGTAATAACAAGACATACAAAACATGTAAACAAAAAAAGAAATCAGGTATAATCTTATCAAAGTTTTCACAACTGTAGTCTGTTATATGATTCTCATTTGCATATTTGACTCCTCCCTAATTGGGTCTTTTACATTTTGTCTAAACTTTTTAAAGTCACTATTGGCCTACATTAAGTAATTTGTATTTCTATATCTATCTTGGGTTCCACTGGCTACCTTCTAGTCCTGTTTTTTCCTTTTCCTATCTTGCAACCAAGTGTACCACTTATCCCATATTAAATAATATTCATGTTCCTCTTTATCTTGGAGTTCATTTGTGAGTCTGTCCATTTCTGCACATTCCATGGTTTTACTAATTACTCTCTCTTCACTTGGTATGTCATTACTCTTCCAATTTTGTGCAAAAATTATATGTGCTGCTGCTGTTATGTGGATTATTAAATATTTTATTTCCTTTTCATATTGTCCAGATATAATGCCTAATAGGAAGGTTTCTGGCTTCATTTCTATTCTATGTTGTGTGATTTGTTCTATTTGTGTTCTGATCATTCGCCAATATTGTTTTGCCTTTGGGCAGGTCCACCATGTATGATAGTAGGTTCCTTTGTGTAGCTTACATTTCCAGCATGTTGGAGATGTGTTGGGGAACATTTTTGCCAGCCTGGCCGGAGGAAGGTGCCACCTATAAAACATTTTGAGCAGGTTATCCTTGTAGGGTACAGACATTGTCAATTTGTAATTTATTGTCCATAGTTTTTCCCATTCATCTAATTTGATGTTATGGCCGAAGTTCTTTGCCCAGTTTAACATGTTGTCTTTAACCACCTCCTCTTCTAATTTGTATGCTCGTAGATAGTTATAAACTTTTTTTATCAATTTGTCCTGTGGTCCTTGTAAAATTTTGTCTAGTTCATTTTGGCCTTTTTGGAATTTAAATTGGGTCAAATCTTTCTGATATCTTGATTTTATTTGTAGGTACGGCCACCAGTCAATGTCTGTACCCATCTCCTGCAATTCTTGTCTTGTTCTTAGCTCTCCTTTGTTGTTGGGACGGTGGCCATTCTGAATGAGGAGAAGGCTTAGAGGCCTCCAACTAATACGTGGCCGAAGCCTGTGTTGTGGTAATGGCTGCCTGCCGCTGCGAAGGCTAAGATCTTGGCAATGAGGGCGGAGAGGCCAAAGGGGGCTAGTTGGTAATCTGTGCCTTATAGGATGGCAAGTCACCTGACCACACGGCTGCTGATGCAAGCTGGAGGTGGCAAATAAAACCGGAGCAGAGCCCTCGATGGATCCGACTCCTGCAGTGCCGATGACGGAGTGTGGAGGTGTTGTGAGTCGATCCTGGTGCTCTGTGCTGCCACGGGCAAGGTGGGGTGGAAACCTCCACACCTGGCTCCGGAGATGTGATCAGGACAGGGCCCGGGAGTGCCCGAAAGACGCCCTGCCACCGCAGATGCCATTCACGCTGGGAGGAGAGGGAATGATCAAAAAAATCTTCCTCCCCCAAGCGGCAGACCGAAGGTGCAGTCCTCAGCGGTGTCGGGCTGGATTGCCCTTTGCGCCGGAGGGGAAGAGGTTGACCGGGGGCTGGGAGCTCCTTCCCCGATGGAAAAATTGCGCCGCAACAAAAGTAGCGGGATCGGGCAGGCTAGCCCTTCACGCTAACAGCCAAATGCAGCTCAACCAGCAATCGGGAGTGCAGGCTATCAGAAAAGAAACAGCAGCTCAGAAAAAAGCATCTGTCCCAATCAGACCGAGTCTGAAAGCTGGAAAGCAACAGAAAGAGGAGGTGCTTAGCAGTTTGCAGACTTGGTTCCGTCGGTTATCAGACAGAGTTGTACCCATGCCTGGCTGCCGGTCCCACCCAGCTGGAGAACTATCATTTGGTAGGTTGGCAATGGAAGCCTTGGAAAAGAGTTTCCAAGTTTGAGCCAGTTTGGTCTAGTGGTTAAGGCACCAAGGTAGAAAGTGGGAGACTGTGAGTTCAAGTTCCACCTTAGCCATGAAAGCCAGCTGGGTAACCTTGGGCAAGTCATGCTCTCTCAGTCTAACTCGCCTTGCAAGGTTGTTGTGGAGAAAATCCGAAGAAGAAGATGTGTTGGATATGTAGTTTCTAACAAATAATGAAGCTGAGATATAAATAAAAACAAATAATCAGATACCATGTCCCTATCACAAAGATCAGACTCATGCAGATCTTTTTCCTTATGATAATCTATGGAAGTGAAAGTTCTGCTTTGAACAAGCAGGTTAGAAAAGGTATTGACACTTCTGAACTTTGATATCGGAGAAGGCATTTGAAATTACGAATGGTCTAGAAAACAAATATGTGAATTGCAGAGCAAATAAATCTAAAGTTCTCATTGAAGGAACAAATAGCAAAGCTCAATTTACATTTTAGATGAATTATGCAAAAATCTTATTTCTCTGGGAATTACCTTTCCCAGGATTAATTAATAATGCTGGGAAAGATACAAGAAAAAAGAAGTCTTATCTAATGAGAAGATAGGACTTATTGGAAAAAACCCTGTTATTGGGAAAGATTGAAGAAAAGATATTGAAGATTGAAGAGAAAGGGATAGTGTCATTGTCGCAATGAACATGAATTTGGGCAAACTTCAGGAGATAGAAGGCATTATAACAGGTTGATTGTTTTCTTGCGGACATTTCATTATCCAACTAAGTAATATCATTAGTGCTAAGAAGGGGGGTTTCGTCTCTATTTATGTCTAGAAATGGCTTTCCCTGTCAATATTGGTGGGAAGGTTCTTAATTGGTGGGAAGGTTCTTTGATTAAGCCGTTGTTTAAACAGTAAGTTCAAGCTTAATAACTACAAATTTAAATAACAACCAAGCTCAGAGAGCACCAACAGTTCAACCCCACAGTTCAATCCTGAGTTACAAATATTCTCTTCTATTGGCATTATAAGAATTAAATGGAGAAGAATGATTTCTAAAGAAAACTCCTCCAGTCTGGAGGAACCATACTAAGGGACACCATTTTAATTGCTGAAAATGTCAAAAATAAGCTACTCTGGATTTCCCTCATGGTCTTTTGAGTGTAATGACACTACTGTTTCTTACTATACCAATTAGGTTCCAGGAATGCAATCCCAATATAGTGAACAGTTCTTCAGAGAATAGACAATCAAGTTTATTTATAAATAAATGAATATTATAAATAAATCAGGAAGGAAAAAGGAGACAATCAGGTTGCCTCATTTTTTTTCTTCCTCGCAATCCTCAAGAGCAGATGTTACTGTTCACGGCTGACAGAGATGACAGAGAAGGGGAAGTCAGCTAATAGTTCAGTCACTGCAAATACTTATTTATATTCTGCATTTCATTTAACTATCTGAATATATAAATAAATAAATAAATAAATAATTTTATTTCTATACCGCCCTTCTCCCGAAGGACTCAGGGCGGTGTACAGCCTATTTAAAAACACAAAAAACACGACAACAATTTAAAATTTTAAATCATTAAATAATTAGGCTCCAATTAAAATCCCAGAAATTTAAAATACCCCAATTTAAAACGTTATGTTAATAGCCCTGCCTGGCGGAACAACAGGGTCTTCAGAACGCAGCGAAACACCTGGAGGTCGGAAATCTTTCGTATTTCGGGGGGCAGTTCATTCCATAGGGCTGGGGCTCCCACAGAGAAGGCCCTCCCCCTGGGTGTCGCCAGCCGACATAACTTGGCTGATGGCACCCGGAGGAGACCCTCTCTGTGGGAGCGGACTGGTCGGTGGGAGGCTATTGGTGGCAGAAGTCGGTCTCGAAGGTACCCGGGTCCTATGCCATGGAGCGCTTTAAAGGTGGTAACCAACACCTTGAATCGCACCCGGAAGACCACTGGGAGCCAGTGCAGCTCGCGCAGGAAGGGTGTCACGTGGGTGCAACGGGTTGCACCCATAACCACCCGCGCGGCCGCATTCTGGACCAGTTGGAGCCTCCGAGTGCTCTTCAAGGGGAGCCCCATGTAGTGCCACTATGCCAGCTTCTTAACTACATGAAATTTAATTGTATGGGATTGCTATGTGGTTAATCCACATATTAAGATATTATAATTAGATTAAAAAGAAATATTATACAGCAGCAGACAGGAGAGATATAATTTCAAATCACAACTCCTGAAAGTGAGAATTATGTTTAAGTCCGAATGTGTACATGTATGGTGACTGGGTCTTCCAGTTTAATCAGATTTTAAATATATAATCAAGAAGAATACATTTAGTGAAGCTTAAGTAGAATAATATTACACTTCAGAAGAGAAAGTAGAGTTGAGTTCAAATTTGAACTTGAAGTATGGACATCTGAATTCTGGCATTTTGGAATTTTGAATTTTATGAGACATATGAAATATAAATAGAATGCATATTTACAAGTTAAGCTGCTTTTTTATATTTTACATAGCTGATTAATATCTGTAACTCTTTGTTCTTGGCTCATCTCTGTTCCAGGGACACTTCCATGATTCATGTGGCTGGCATGATTATATGCTGAAGCACATGGAACACTTTCCCACCAAAGTGGTACCTATTTATCTACTTGCATTTGCATACTTTTGAACAGTTATATTGGATATCTCCTTAAAACATTTATGATAACTTAACAATCATGAATTAGATTGACAGAAAGATACATTTAAATCATTGGTTAACTTTTCCTGACTAGTTTTTTCAGAAATGTTTTGCCATTGCCTTCTTCCTATGATTGAGAGAGTGAGTGGCCCAAGGCCACCCAGCTGGTTTTGTGTCTAAGTTAGGACTAGAACACATGGTCTTATAATTTCTAGCCTTGTGCCTTGACCTCTTCTCCAAAATTGCTCTCCCCTATTAATACAATAATGCAACATAAAACATCTCTAACACCATCTCCTGAATACATCCAGGAAGAGGATTAAGTATTAAGCAGTTCTACTGCCAAATTGGTTTTACCACTATAATATTTTTTCTGCCAATATTTTCTTAGAAACTTCTTTTGTGTGATACAAGAACATTTTTCTTTCTTCTTTACTTGGTGCAAGCAAATAGTTCCTGACTGTCTTCTGGGTTCATACAGTTCTGGTGACCACAATACAATAAACATACTGAGACCCTAAAAAGTGTGCAGAGAAAAGCAACTAGGATAATAAAGGTTCTGCAGACTAAATCATATGATGAATGGTTGAGGGAGCTAGGTATGACTAAGTATGTCTAGCCCAGGGGTCTGCAATCTTAAACACTCAAAGAGCCATTTGGATCAGTTTCCCACAGAAAAGAAAACACCGGGAGCCACAAAACTATTCCTGTGCCTATTTCTTGAGCAGCCACAAAACTAGCATATGTAGTTGAATTAAATGTTCTGTTTTCTTCTGAAACTTTTCTTTTCTTGGATTTATCCATGATTGGCCTACTGGAGGTTGAAAAGCTCAATAAATCACGTGCCAGCAGGTGTTGCACATTGGTGGTTGTGACTACAATGTGATATTTTGAGTGACGGAGCCACAGCAGAGGGGTGAAAGAGCCACATGCGGCTCCAGAGCCACAGGTTGCTGACCCCTGGTCTAGCCTATGAAGAGAAGGAATGTGATAATTGTCTTCCAGTAATTGAGAGCTGTCACAGAGAAGAGGCCATTGACTTATTCTCCAAAGCACCAGAAGGCAGGACATGAAGTAATGGGTGGAAGGTTGAAGAGAGATCTGACCTAGAAGTAAGGATAAATTTTCTGACAGTAAAAGCAATCAGTGGAATAGCTTGCCTCCAGGAGTTGTGGGTACTCCATCACTGGAGGTTTTCAAAAATAGACTTTGACAGTTATTTGATTGGAATGGTATGAGGCTCCTGCCTTGGGTAGGGGATTGTCCTAGAAGACCTCCAGGGTCTCTTTCGGTTCTGTGATTCTATGTTCTATGTGACAGCTCTTTAAAGACTTGAAAAGTACTATCATACCTTCCCTACACCATAAATTGCTTTTTTTTTCAAGGTGAAATATATTCAATTTCCTCAATCTCTCTTTGATTAGTTCCTGAGATGTAGTTATTGACACTGCCCTTATCTAAAGTATTTCACTTTCTATAAATCTTAAGATGTTATGCCTGGAAATGGATTCAGTACTTGAGATGAAATCTGCCCAATACAGAACATAGAATTCAACCATTTACATCCATGATCAGGAAACCCTGATGTAACTTAATTGCTTTTCTCCTTTCTAGCACCCAGCTGATTCATGTGCAGGTTGTGATAAATTACAATTCTCCATTGTGGGTGGAGACAGCAGCCAGTGTGGGTAGTACTCGCCCAATCAGCTAAAGGACTGAGTCTGTCAATAAGCATAAATCCCGCCCTTCTTACCGGGCAGACCAGCTTTTGGCGAAGAACTGAATGAGTTCTGGGAGTGTGGGAGAAGAGTTAAAAAGACAAAGAGAGGAAAAGACCAGACTGGCATAGGGAGGGTCTGCTGCTGTCTCCACCCAATGAGAAGGAGCGTCTCAGGTAGGACCAACGCCCCTTCTCCATTGTGGGTGGAGACAGCAGCCAGTGTGGGACATACCCAAGTTCACTGTCCCAAAACCTGGGGGGGACCAGGCTGGTCCTCCTTAGAAACGACCCGCTGCAACTCCTGCCGCCCAAATGCGGCCTTTCTAGCACCCAGCTGATTCATATGCAGGTTGTGATAAATTACAATTTTAAGATAGCTTTTGGAATATGTGAAACCTTAATGTGTTTTCTTACTAAATAATTTTGATTATTAAAATACAAGCTATTAGATATCTTGCAGCCAGACCTCAAAAAAGAAGGAAACAAAGTGAACAACAACAACAACAACAAAAATGGATGTGGAGACCCAAAAATACAAGGAATGGATGAAAATTTGTAACAGCTTTCTTATTTTTAAACAATAACTATAGCTTTGAAAATTACTTCAAATTTAGCATGCAATGGTTTCATCATCCACTGGTTTAATACACAGATTCTTTATCATGATGGTATCTAAATGTCAAATTAAATTAAATATATTTTTGACAAATTAGTCTTTTATTCTTTCATTTCCTAGGTCTTTGTGTGGAACAGTATGTTTGTTTTCTTAAATTACTTTCTGTATGTATGTATGGGAGAACAGAGATGTACGGTAGGTTTAAGTGTATCAGTACATATAGGATATTATAACTGGCTCACTTAACAACTTATGATGAGTTTTAAATCTCTCCATGACTTTGTTTGCATTCCTTGAAATGAGATATGCAGGGGGCTCTGCATATTTTGAATATCTCATAGATTGATTTCAGACTGATTATCAGGGAATACTGCACTATTTTGCTATTATAATTTGAAGATGCTTTTGTGAATTTGAATAGTAATCTAAATTATAAATGCCTTATCCTTCAACATTTGAAAACATTTAAGCATGTCCTTAAGCATTCTTAAGGAAAACAGTAACCATCTATTTAATTATAATAGACTTTTTCTTATAATTATAATTATATGTATAAGAGATATTATTGATAAATTTAGATTACTTAGTAAAGCATATTATATTTTGTCTGTTAATCCTTAATTTTTTGCAGGAAAAATTGATGTTATATTTTGTTTTTATTATTTATAGGTCCATTTAGTTAAGTAGTGAAATAATTATTTTGTTTGCTTGTCATAATGGCTAATGCACATTTTTTTAGGTTTGGTTTTTACAATCCTAAATGGATGAAGCAAAAAAACAAACAATAAATTCTGTATTATAATTTACACCTATTTTTATCTTTTCTTTGTACCTTTTCTTTATATCTTTCTCTAAGAAACTTACTTATAGGAGAATATCCAGAATTACAACAGTGAAAACAATCCACTACTGATGTTGATTTTTAAATTTGCAGAAAGACTTCATTTAAAAGGAATTTCTCTTGGGAATATATGTTGAGAATTTATGCTCAATTTATTTAACAGTTTGCATAAAACCTTATGCTGATTGAAGTATGTGTGGATTTTATTTTACTTTTTGCACACAAAGAATTTCTGCTAAGTAAGAAAATATTCAGCAAAGTACTTAACCAATTTAATCTATTTTGCATTAAAGAAGAGCGTACAAGTATTTCATTATTTCATTGTTACCACTTAAAACTTCTTTTTACTCTTTAGATTATTGACATATGTATTCTGTGGCCTGATTCTTAGCCTTAATGCACCAGCAAATAAGCATTTGTGTTGCTATAACTGTACATACTTACTCTACTTTTGCAACTTAACAAAACATAATATTTATTTGTTTTATCATATCTGTATAAATATTTATAACTGTGATTATAGCTTAGGTGATGGTGCAGTTCATATATTAAGTTTCATGTAGTTATTTCTTATTTCTCAATTTAATAACATGTTGTTTCTTCCCAAATTCTCTGTATTCAAGTTCTTATTTATCAATTCCTATTTTTTCCTTTATTATAGGAGGCATTTTATGTTACAAGTTATAGTAACAGCTTAGCGCAATGAAGACAAACTTTTGATGATTTTTCCTAACAATTCCATTCTCATATTTTAAAAATGTATTTATGTGTTTATTTTTTAGACCCTTTAACTTCTCTAACAAATTCTTTTTCCTCTCCCACATTCAGAAAGGCACTAATTTAGCAACAAAGATTGTCCTTTCTCCGTCTCTTAAATATTTTGAGCTTTCCAGTAAGATTCTTACCTGGGCTTACTGGTACTATCATTTTAAAAAGTCCTTTTGAAGTATAACCTAGTGTCAATAAAACATATGTATGTCTATTTTTGGGTTATGAACAATTTTGATAAAATGGTAGTGCTATTATCAGCTATAGCCTAATAAAAGGAGAGAAATTGGAAACTTTGAATTTTTTTGCTTTAGAGAAAGCTCTGCCCCTATTCCTTAGCTCTCGAAAAGATATTCAGAGCTTTGTAAGTTTTAAAATGGGAATGGTTTTAACCATAATAACCTTATTGGATTCCAGTTTTTAAGTCAAGTAAGCATAGCCAGTTCTGAGAATTGTATCAAACAACACCTAAAATTAATTGGATTAATGTTCTGATAAATGTACATATGATTTGATTGCCCTAAATGGAATTTCCTCAGGGCTAGAACATTTATGCATTTGGTTTTATTTTAAAATATGTACTATATTTAATGGCATTTTAAAACATTTGAGAAAGTTAGTCATTCCTACTTTTATGTTCAGGTTTTTAACAGCTTAAAACTGTAAATGCCTTAGCACAGGGGTGGGTTCTAAAAATTTTTACTAGCGGTTCTGTGGGCATGGTTTATTTTGTGGGCGTGGCTTGGTGGGGGGTAATGTGACTGGGTGGGTGTGGCCAACTTTTTTTTTTTTACTTTTAAAAGCATTTTTTCTTGCAACCTTAAAAGGTTGCAGAAAAAAATGCTTTTAAAAGCCTCTGCCGATCAGGCAACTCAGCTGGGATCGCCAGAGACTTTTAAAGTCATTTTTTTCATACAACCTCTTCGGCCAAAGAGATTGCAGAAAAAAATGCTTTTAAAAGTCTCGGAACATCAGGCAACTCAGCTGGAATCACCAGAGGCTTTTAAAGGCATTTTTTTTCCTACAACCTCTTCGGCCGAAGAGGTTATAGAAAAAATGCTTTTAAAAGTTAAAAAAAAAAAAGCCTCTGAGGTGGGTGGGGTAAGCGAGTGGCAACTGGGCCGGGGACCAATTTGGGGGCGTGGCCAGCCAATGTTATTACCGGTTCTCCGAACTACTGCAAATTTTTATTACCGGGAACCAGGAGCAACACACGATTGCCTTAGCAGTTACATTGGGACATTCATAGAAGACCAAAAGCTTTTAAACTGACAACAAATTGCCAACTTTGAATTAATAGATTTTAGTTACACGTTGCTGAAAATTGTATCCTATGAGCAGCTTCATCTACAAGTTAGTCTATGGTGTTAGCTCTACATACAAATGTTAAATTAGAAATAATATGAGATTTCAGAATACAAGATATGTAAAACAGCAAAACAAGCAAAAAAAGTTTCAGACTTATTTTACCTTCTTATTCTTTATTTCTTTTTTTTAAAAAACTCCCTTCTTAAAAGTCCAATAATTTTTACACATATATTTTACATGTAAAAGGATTCCTTTGTATACATTCCAGAAAGTAAGAAAGGGGGTTGGGTTTCAGAAATATCCCAAAGGTATCTCCATTAAAACTAAACTGGAGGATTTGTAAATGCAACTAAGAATACACTACCTTTGGGATATTTGGTTTGTGTTTATATGTTATTACTAAAAGCTGGGGAAGGGATTGGAGAATGATTATTTTGGAGTCACATTTTGGAGATGGAGCCATTGCCATTTGGATACTCATTGTTATTTTTAATGCATTTTTAAATCAAATTACAAAACATTTCACATATACTATATATTGCAGAATCGAATCCACTGGATTTCACTTTCATGTGTATTCAGTTACACTTCTTTCCATGTTTCATATATTCCATTTTGTTCTTAATGGTTGATACAACCATAATGCTAAATTACAATATAATGCTATGTATTAAATCACCAGATAACTCAGTGCTGAACCGTAGAATTCTTGGTGCTCTTGGAACTTAGTTATTATTTGCAGACATTTTGTTACCAGATATTTCATTGTTCAATGAAGTAATATCTTCATTGCTAGAGGGATGGGCTTTCCATTTATATACAATTATCAGCCATCAACACATAGAGATAACAATATTTACACATCATTAAAAAGAGACAATAAAAAACTAAAAAGGAAACAAAATGATCTGAACACCACCTCACCCGTAATCAACACCCAAATAAGCAGTGATTAAGACCAGGATTAAGTCCACACAAGTGATCAAGGAATAAACAAAACCATGATCAAGAATTACCAGTATAAAACTCCCACCAACACTGGCACGACAAGGTACTGTATATAAACAGAGAGCAAATGCCACTGTCTTCTAGCAGTGAAGATCTTACCTAGTCTGGTAAAGAAAAGTCTTCAAGAAAACAGCCAACCTCACCATAAGGAAACCATAAGGATTCCACTAAATCATGAATTGTGTTCATTTTCTGTCTCATTTCTCTTCCATTGGAAATAATTTGTAAATACATTTAAGTAGGCATGTTTCATGGTATGTTAATATGGAAAAGGTGAGAAAGTAGTTATGGGATATAGTAAGAGGATCTATTTCATGGAATGCTGGAAGATTGATGAAGAAGATTAAACATGAATAATTAATAAATTAAATGGGGAAAAAAGAATGGGACCTAAGAAATAATTGATTTAGTAGTTAACTCTATTCCGTAAACTGGCAGAACTTTTGCTAAGTAGCATATAAATTAAAATTAGTATTATCAGTAGATAATATAGTTCCATGATGGCGAACCTATGGCACGCATGCCAGAAGTGGCACGTAGGGCCATCTCTCTGGGCACGCCAGTCATTGCCCATTGCTCTTCCAGGTTCCGATGCACACCTGTGTTCCAGCCAGCTGATTTTCGTGCGTGCATGCATGCCAAAAACTGAAAGACCAGATGATCGGCACACATGCGCGTGCAGGAATCCAGAAGCTCAGCTTCCCAGCACACGCATGCGTGCCGGGGAACTGCTCTTCCGGTTTCTGCCATTCCCACGCACACACATGCACGCTCCCATTTCTGCATTCGGTGCTGAAAAGGTTTGCCAACACTGGTATAGTTTGACCATAATTAGTATCAAACCAGAAATGTATCTTTTATGACAGAGTAGTTTCATAGATTAAGGGAATGTTGTGGATGTAATACGTTTTGATCTCAGTAAAGCATTTAATAAAGTCTATTACAATTCACTGGTAGAAAAGATATATAAATTTGACCTGGTGGTACTATATTGTGATACATTTTCAACAGACTAAACAATTGCTTTTAAAGGGTTCTGTTACAACCTCAAGTTAAAGTTAGGCAGCAAATCAGGTCCCGAAGATTCTGTACTTGTTGCTGTATTATTTCAATTTTTAAGCTAACAAAGTAGAATCTAGGACTGTTCATTAAATGTGTAGATGATGCCAAATTAGGGGGAATGGCTGACTCCTTTGAAGATAAAATTGGATACCGAATTACCTCAGCAGGTTTATATGGTGGTCAAAATCCAACAGGTTATTATTCAGAGGTGACAAGTAAGGAAAGACTTAAGTAGAAACAAGGACAAGGACAAGAAAAGACTTAAGTAGAAACAATTAAATGCAAAGGTAGAGAATTGGTGAGACATCACTTGGTATTATTACATATGAGAAAGATCTATCTAAACATAATCAGTATAATGCTGGTGTAATATTTACAGAAGCATTATATATAAACCACAGGAGGTAATAGTTCCAGTATATTATTCTAGATAAATCATAATTATGAGTGTTGGGTTTACTTCAAGAGACCGCATTTCAAAAATGATGTGGTCTGCATGGCAGATATATATTACCATGATAATAAGACATTAGAAAAATCAAACACTATAAAGAATGATTAAATAGCAATAATGCTTAGCTCGCTTCACAGTCTTTACAGCCCTCTCTAAGTGGTTTATAGAATCAGCATATTGCCCCCAACAATCTGGGTCTTCATTTTACCAGCCTCAGAAGGATGGAAGGCTGAGTCAACCTTGAGCTGGTAAGAATCAAACTGCCGAACTGCTGCCTTCAATACTGCATTCTAACCATTGTGCCACCCAGCTCATGAAAAGTAAGAGGAAATTTTAATTTGCAAAAGATAAGATAGAGGGGAAGTTATAGGTAAGCTGTCAAGCAGTAGTTGAACCTGTTTTATGTTGAAATCAAGGGACAAAAAATGAGACTCAAAACATAGGCTGGAAACCAATGAGTTGAAATTAAAAAAAGAAAGGTAATTCACACTCAACTTTAGAAGAAACTTACTTATACCAAGAACTATTTTAATTTAGGCAACAATATCGTCAAAACAAAGATGGCCTATCCTTGCTATAGGCCAGGGATATCAAACTCAAGGCCCGGGGGCTGGATCTGGGTGCTTATATCTGGCCCACAGCCTCCCCTGGAAACAGTGAAGGACCAGCCTGCAGTGCTTCTGCCAGCGAAAACAGAGCTTGGAAGGGCCACATGCAGCCCTCCTGAACTCCATTTTCACTGGCAGAGGGTTGCAGGAGGCCGTCGCAGCCGAAAACGGAGCTTGGGAGTCCTTTTCGCTGGCAGAGCACTTGGGCCATCACAGGTGCCCCCGACATGAGTGATATCAAGCTGGCCATGCCCACCTTGGTCCCCGCAAGGTCAAACACAACCCTGATGTGGCACTCAATAAAATCGAGTTTGACACCCCTGCTTTAGGCTTTCAATTGTAAACTGAATTATCCATCAAGAATCATTCAGTCAATTTTTGCACTGAGTGGAATGTTTGTTTTTATATATATATATATATGTATTAATTCAACAATTACTCATCGTTTTGTCTTCTCTTTAAACAACTAAAGAAGAGGACTATCAATAACTTCAATTAGGAAGGTATCTTAAGTGAAGTTACTTACACTACAGTGGTGAAATCCAATTTTTTTTACTACCGGTTCTGTGGGCGTGGCTTGGTGGGCGTTGCTTGGTAGGTGTGGCAGGAGAAGGATACTGCAGAATCCCCATTCCCTCCCCATTCCTGGGGGAAGGATATTGCAAAATCTCCATTTCCATCCCACTCTGGGGCCAGCCAGAGGTGGTATTTGCCGTTTCTCCGAACTACTCAAAATTTCTGCTACCAGTTCTCCGTCATGCTTGGACTCAAATATGGCCATGATATTTCAATACATGAAATATAATATGACCATTATATTTCAATACAGGCACTGTAACTGTAGGGAAAAAGTATCTTCCTTTTTGTAAGGCAGCAAGATGACTATCACTTTGCAATTAAAATAGAAAGCAAGTAGACACCATTAAATATAGCAACTGTTTTCTCTGCCCTTCATACATGTATAGCTTTGAAATTCAGAGGAGCACTGCATAAAGGAACTTTTGCACCCTTCTATCAACTGGGAAAAAAGAAATATTTTACACTAAAATTTTCAGTCTCTCAATTTCCAATCTCCCCTCTCCCATGCTATTTATGTGGTAAAATAATATGACCTCTGAATGAAGCTCTGTAATTAAACTGTAAATTTACTGCATGACTTCTAATTTAGAGTTCCTTTGAATACAGCTACATATGTTCTTTGTCATATATGAAATACATCAAAATATATAGTTACAAAATGTATAGGGTCACGGGTGGCCCTCCCGAGCTCCGGTTTCGCTGGCAGAGGGTTGCAGGAGGCTGTCGCAGCCGAAAATGAAGCTCGGGAGCCCATTTTCGCTGGCAGAGTGCTTGGGCCACCACAGGCGCCCCTGACACGAGTGACGTTGAGCTGGCCACGCCCACCATGACTACGCCCTCCCCAGCCCCCTGAAGTCAAACACAACCCTGATGCGGTCCTCAATGAAATTGAGTTTGACATCCCCGATATAAACTGATGATGCTGCAACTTCCCTCTTTCTTTGGTTTCCCAGTATTTTTTCTACCACAACCTGAATCTAAACAAAGCATTAGGCTTCAGTAATAGAATACCTCTGGAGTTTATAAAAGCCAAGGCCATTGTTGGAAATATTTATTTATCTTTTTATTTATTGGTCAAGCATGTATAAGATAACAGATAAAAGTATAAACATGATTATGAATACAGGAAATGGAATTAGGCTTGCAGCTGAATTAGCTCTCTTATTTCAATTAATCTATTGTCAATTAATGCCACATTTTTCAATTAAAAGAATTGTGAAAAAAATAGGATGATCAAAGTGTCTCGCAGGCACCTTTGGTATATCAGGAATTGGTACCTTATGGATGTAAACTGTGGGCCCGAGTTACGGCAAGTCCACATTATATTGCATTATGCACATGGTGGACATGGGGATAAATATCTTTAGGTTCACAATTCACTATATTGCATTATAATGTGAGTATATTTTACTTTTATCTTGTATTTTTGTTATTAAAAAAACCTAGAATTCTGAATTCTAATCTGAAACTTTGCAGTACAGAAAATTTGATTTGAATGTAAGCTTAATGAAATTTCATTTCTTTTGTTTTGATACTATTCATAGTGTTCATCAGTTTAAGTGCTGTTTATGTTAGTTTCCAATATCATCTATGTAAACTGATATCTGTTTTATATGAATGTTTTGTCTGCTGATCAAGAAAGAGCAATTGCATTAGCTACATTGATCAATCCACAATGCTTCTTATCATATAGTAGACAATTAATACTTCATGTAAAGACTCCCTAGTGCACTTGTTCAGAAATAGAGCACTTAATGCAGGAGCCACAGGAGTTCTACACCGAAAGAGAGCTTGCAGAAAGTAAAGATAACAAGAGAGAGAGGGAGAGAAATAAACCACAAAGAAATTGCATCCATAGATCAAGTTAATTTATATATCAATAGTCGTGTTTTGTGCAGAATATCTTCTAGAATAACGCTTCAATTTTTTGAAATAGTTTAGATAACAATTACATGTGAATGTGTGTGTATACACACATACACAAACAAACAAACAAACAAACAAACATATATCTCACAGTTTAGTAGAGATTGCTGAAACCACATCTTTAGAGAAATAATTCTATTTAAAATTACATATTGTTCTACTTCAGTCAATACATATTTTATAATTCAATCTCTCTGTTCTTATAGATAATATGTAATAGTAAAGAAAAGAATATATTTACCTATGTATCCATAATAATTAAAGGTGTATTTTCAGTTATTAAATTATATCTTGTTATATATAATGTTTAAAAAATGAAAGTAATTTAATAGGACCTACCCAATTGTTCAGGAAGTTAAATGTGGTGGCAGGTAGCCTGTACCTTCAGTTCTGCTAGATTCTATAGAATTAGCTCATCTAGTTGTATTTTCTGTATGGTTTCCTGGGAGGGCTCACATCAGCCTTATTGTATCTTAGCAAGCATAGAATTGACCAAGAGGAGTCAAATTGAACTTCAATTTAATAAAAGTGAAAGAGACTTCCTTTTATTAAAATAAAATTAAATCATTATAAAATCATTCCCTCACACACAGAAAAACTGGAAATCTGATTTCCTCAATCAGAAGCTTATACATGGTAGGTATCATTGAGGTTGATCGTTCTTGCATCCAGGTAAATATTTGTAGCCCTCTGCTAGGCTATGTTAGTTTTGTCTATCTTAATCCATGTTTATTCTAGCTTTTCAGTACTACTTGGTATTGAAACATGAAAATTCTAAGACTGGTATAATAGAATTTGGGAAATGTTTATGGATTCAGTAAAGTGTATCTATTTTAAACATTAACACCTATGGGCATATATAGTTAAACATTATTTTTTAAAATAGGAAAAAATCAGTGGAATTTTAAAATTCTAAAGGATATTCAAAGGAGACTCAGTGTGATATGGTAGTTATGGTGCTGGCCTAGAAACAAGGAGACTGAGTACTAGTTCTGCCTTAGATATGAAAACCAGCTGAGTGATTAAGGGACACTCATTGTTTTTCAACTAAATCTACCTCACAGAGTTGTTGTGGGAAAAATAGAAGGAGGAAAGGAATTAAGTATGTTCACCATCCTGAGTTACTTATATGGGATTAAAATCAAATAAATAAAGCATCAAGAATGGCATTAAAAAAACTCTTAAAAATAAACAGCATAATTTTTAGGATGAAATGCAATATTTTCTAGTAAGATAGGAATAATGTATCATACCAAGTTCATAGGGCCTTGAGTAATGTCCCAGCCTACAAGAAAAGTTTCCTTTGTATTCTTAAAAAACTCAAAGGGAGTAACACAAAAGAAAATGAGAAAATAAATATTGCACCAGGAAGTAATGGAATTTTAGAATCGTGTGGATTAGTTTATATATACTGTATATATAAAATGGTATAGAATAGGTAATAAATAATAAATTTATAATACTGTAGATTCCAGACTGGAACTTAAAGTTTAGAGCACTGTGTTTCAGTATGAGCTGCGGTGGTGCAGTGGTTAGAATGCTGTACTGCAGGCTACTTCTGACTGGCGGCTGCCTGCAATTTGGCATATCGAATCTCACCAGGCTTCAATTGTACAATGTTGCAAACCTCCATCCATACTTCTTCAGGCACTCTGTCTATCAGATCTAATTCCTTAAATCTATTTGTCACTTCTACTGTATATTCATCAGGGATATGATTTAGTTCATACCTGAGTGGCCTAGTGCTTTTCCCTACTTTCTTCAATTTAAACCTAAATTTTGCAACAAGAAGCTCATGATCTGAGCTACAGTCAGCTCGTGGTCTTGTTTTTACTGACTGTATAGAGCTTCTCCATCTTTGGCTGCAGAGCACATAGTCAATCTGATTTCTGTGTTGACCGTCTGGTGATGTCCATGTGTAGAGTCATCTCTTGGGTTGTTGGAAAATAGTGTTTGCTATGGCCATTGTATTCTTTTGACAAAATTCTATCAGCCTGTGTCCCGCTTCATTTTGTACTCCAAGGCTAAACTTGCCTGTTATTCCGGTTATCTTTTGGTTCCTACTTTAGCATTCCAATCCCCCATGATGATAAGGACATAGTTTTTTGGTGTTAGTTCTATAAGGTGCTATAGGGCTTCATAGAACCAGTCAATGTCATTCTCTTCAGCACCAGTGGTTGGGGCATAGACTTGGACTACTGTGATATTGAATGGTTTGCCTTGGATTCGAACTGAGATCATTCTGTCATTTTGGGGATTGTATCCCAGTATTGCTTTTCCTATTCTTTTATTGGCTATGAAGGCTACTGCATTTCTTCCGAGGGATTCTTGCCTGCAGTACTATACCTGATGGTCATCTGAATTAAATTCACCCATTCCTGCCCATTTTAGTTCGCTGATTCCTATAATGTTGATGTTATGTCTTTTCATCTCTTGTTTGACCACATCCAGCTTGCCTTGATTCATGGATCTTACATTCCAGGTTCCTATGGAGAAAAAATCTTTATAGCATTGGACTTTCCTTTCACCACCAGATGCATCCACAATTAGCGTCCTTTTGACTTTGACCCAGTTGCTTCATTCTTTCTGGCGCTACTAGTAATAGCCCTCTGCTCTTCCCCAGTAGCATATTGGACACCTTCCGACCTGAGAGGTTCATCTTCCGGCGTCATATCTTTTTTCCTTTTGGTACTGTCCATGGGGTTTTCATGGCAAAGATACTGGAATGGGTTGCCATTTCCTTCTCCAGTGGATCACGTTTTCTCAGAGCTCTCTGCTATGACCTGTCCGTTTTGGGTGTCCCTGCATGGCATAGCTCATAGCTTCATTGAGCTACATAAGCCCCTTAGCCACAACAAGGCAGTAATCCATGAAGGGGTAGCCTAAAATAGTCCTTTATATTCCTTAGAGTCAGCGCTTATAACAAATAAGTAAGCATATTGCAAGAAAGGTTCTGAAGACTGATTCATTTCATGGAGGCATATCACACTACATAGAAGAACGAAGTTTCTCACAGAGGTGCTCAAGGAGGGCCAATCTGCATGTGCTGTACATGCAGAGAAGCCGCTACTGCTGAACAAAGTGAACTAGTCAATGTAACCTTAAGCAGTTATAGGTACCTTCATTTTATTTACATTTATTTATTTGTTTGTTTGTTTATTGTTTGTTTGTATGTATTTCCATCTCCCTCAGAGGGGCTCTGAATGGTGCACAATTTAATCAATAAAATTAACATTAAAATCAGAATTAATTGAAGATAAAAAAGTTTTGAAATCATAAAAATAACAAAAAATTCAAAAAATTCAAAAGTGGGTTGTTAGCAGTTGTTAATACAAGCAGGAAAGTGTTCCTATGGGGCCAGTCAGCCCCACATTTGTATGGGTCTCTCTGTTCCTCAGGTTGCATAGCCAGATTTTGACCCTTTTGGGCAAGGCGAAGAGATTGGGGACTTTCCTCCCCTGTGAAGGCAGGATGCTCCACAAAGAGCCTTGGTAGTACAGTGGTCTAAGGCACCCTGTTATTAAGCTGTTATTAAGACCAGCTGCCTGCAATTACTGCAGGTTCGAATCTCGCCAAGGCTCAAGGTTGATTCAGCCTTCCATCCTTTCTAAGGTAGGTAAATTGAGGACCCAGTTGTGGGGGCAATAAGCTGACTTTGTATAAATATACAAAAGGATGAAGGCTATTGCTGAGCACATTGTAAGCCGCCCTGAGTCTCCGGAGAAGGGCGGCATATAAATCAAATTAAAAAAAAAAAAAATACAGGAGCAGCAGCAGAAAAGGCCATCCTCTTAGATGTCACCAGTCAAAATTCTTTGGCTGGTGGGATCTGCAGCATACCTATCCTGCCTGAACCATGGGCTGATGTAGGATGGGCTGATGTGGTGGGGCAAAGCCAGTTCTGCAGATAGCCTGGATATAGGTGTTGACTAAATCCTTGAATTGGACCTGGAAGCGAAGTGGTACCCAGTGCATTTCTCAGAGCAAAGGTGGTACATGTGTCCTTTTTTGGGCATCTAGTATGGCTCACATTGCAATAGTCCAATTGAGAGATGACCAGGGCATGAGTGACTAAATGGAAAGGCTCCCTGTCTAGGATGAGGTGTAACTGGCACACAACACAGAGTTGGGCAATATTTATCTAAATATATCCACATTAATACACTCATCCCCCAAAAAATGTTCAAAAAGAAAAAAAATGCCCATTCTCCGTCCTTGTGCGTTAAGCTCTCATATCCTAGTCATTGTGCATCACAATATGATCTTTTCACGGTTATTTTGTTCAAATTAGTTAAACTGCTAGGCTATAGTTTGATTAGTTCCTGCATATGCCTAATGTTTTAAAAGCAAGACAACAAAATGTATTTTATTTGTTTCTGAAGGTACGACAGAGCGGGTGTGTTTGATCCAGGGAACAGTGGAAGCACTAAATGCTGTGCATGGCTTCATTGCTGAAAAGATACGAGAAATGCCTCAAAATGTGGCCAAGACAGAACCAGTTAGTATTCTGCAGCCTCAGACAACCGTCAATCCGGACCGCATCAAACAAGTGAGTTGTTTGTTTTTTTGAGAGAGAGAAAGAGAGAAGAATAAGCTGGTGTTGGATTAAATATATTGCAAAAAAGCCTAAGCAATTTACAAGTAAAGCAACCATAGTGAATATATTTTGCATAAGTATGAGAAACTTTTCAGCATTTCTGATTTTGAAACTCTTATTTCATACTTTCCATTCTGACATTCATCTCCTGACTTTGACATAAACTGGAAATCCTACAGAACTACTACTATGTAAGAAGAATAAGTGCATTTATATTTATGCAGAGAGAGAGAGAGAGAGAGAGAGAGAGAGAGAAAGAGAGAGAGAGAAAGAGAGAGAGCGAGAGAGAGAGAGAGCAGATCAGTAATGTTAGAATTTGTGCTGCAGTTAATTTCATTAAATTTGGAAAGACAAGAGTTGAATTTCCACCATTTAGCCTAAGAAAAAGATAGTAGCTCTATTTTTTTTCCTGCTCAAATGGAGTGAGATTACAAAAAAAAAAAAACTTGTCTGTTAGATGATTATCACTAAAATTCACATTGCAAAGGTTTTCAATTTATTTTCCTAAGTGCATATCACTTTTTTTGTTTCAGGGATGTGAAGAAAATTGCTGTGATAATGGCTGTATGGAGTAAAATATAAATAAGACAGGCTGAGTTTTGTGCTTCATGAAAGGAGTTGGCAAGAAATAACTATACCCTTTCTTGAATATAGAGGAGTTGATTGTTAGGTGTTGAGGCAAAACTGGACTTTTCTGGAAAAAATATTTGTTATAACCTCAGGACAAGCACAGATTTGATGGAGCAAATTATAAAAGCATTTGTCTCCCAAGATCTGGCTACTGCCTTAAGTTGCTGTTGGTGAGATAACTAATGATGGTATCATCACAAGGCGGAAGACAGACTTATCACTTAATCCAGTAGTTACCTTACCACCATTCCCCACTGTGAAGTGTTGTATTAGTGACAACAATCTCCATGACTTCTGCAGCAGTACCACCAGTTGTAGCTTAGAAATTTTTTTTGTTGAGATTTAGATTCAGAACAGTTTAGTTTCATCAGCTTCATCCCAAGTACATATAGATTTGCTCCAATTTACCACTATATTTTGAAATCTATACTTCAGCCAAGCCATATATATGTATGTATGTATGTATGTATGTATGTATGTATGTAGGTCTTTGGTTATTCGGGTCTTCTCCCACGTAAAATTGGAAGTGTCTTGGTGACGTTTCGACGAAGTCTCATTCGTCATCTTCAGGCTGGTGTTCTCGGCTTCGTGCTTCCAGGATCAATGTGAGATCGCAGCTGTCTCTTCCTTTTAAAAAAGGAAGAGACAGCTGCGATCTCACATTGCTCCTGGAAGCACGAAGCCGAGAACACCAGCCTGAAGATGACGAATGAGACTTCGTCGAAACGTCGCCAAGACACTTCCAATTTTACATGGGAGAAGACCCGAATAACCAAAGACCTACATACAAACACCCGCGAAAACCTGAGAAAACTAAGTTTATGTATATAAGAAAGATGCTACTTATTATAATAAATATAAATTCTCTGCTTGAAAATAAATAATTCTCAACTGAGAATTGTTAAAAGGGCAAGAGACATATACAGACCTTCTCCTCCAAGGAATTTATTTATTATTTCCAGAGTAGTTTTCCATAACCCTTTCCAAACTACATTCCCACATACACAGGTCTTTTTTTCATATTTTTAAAAGTTTAAAGTTTAAGGGTTAAAAGAGTAAATTGGCTACCTTACATCTCTGTTATATCTAAGGAGCAATTATGTTACTTAACCCCAACTTTCAGATACCACAAACATGGAAATAAATGGAAATTCCCTACCCACAACCAAGTTCCCACCCCCTGATTTAGGAGGTATTAGGCAATTAAAGAGGAGGCAAGACACTCTTAATATAGAACCAGTGATTAACCTGTGGTTTATATTGGTTACATTAACATGATATTACCAGTAATATCTCTTACAGCTTAAAAGAACACTTTCAGCAGTCTAAGTAACAAATGAAATTACTTGAAATATTAACTTTTCAAATTAATTAAGGTCACTCAAATTTGAATTTATCTTCTCAACATTACAAAAAAGATTTAATTCTAAGCTTAAAGTTAAACATTTTTGAAGTACTTCTGGTATTTTTCAAATTTTGATTAGATGTAATCGTTTTAAATACGTATGCTACCTTTTCTGTTTTGCTCTTTGTAACAATTACATACTAGATGGAAAGGTAGAAAATGTTTTTTTATTCTTTCAACTTTTTCCAGGTGTAGCTATTTTTAAATCACTTCATTAAGTTAGCTAGCTGTAAAAATGCTTTAATGTTTTGTTTAAGAATAATTAAGGATAAAGGATCATTCTACTTAAAAATCTCATATACTTTGTCTAACAATTTTCATGAGTGCTATTCCTTTCTGATTTAAAAAAAAATGAAATAATTTGAAACCTATTCATTGGTATGTTTAAAATCTGCATTACTGGAGTCAACAATTTGAGCCTTTCATTGACTACATATATATAGTTTACTATTTTCTTATCTCCATTAATAATCCATTACATTTAAAATTGATGAACTCAGTTTCCAAAAAATATTATATTTGACTGAACTCATGTCATAGAATATATTACCCATAATATATCATAACATTTTCTACTATTGGAGATAATGAAGATGCATAAAGAAAAAAACCCCTCTCTCAGTTTATCCCTAGTTCTATACTGTTATAAAGATGTTGTTGGGGATTATTGCAAGAGCGAGCTGTGTGAAACTATATTTTTCCTCTTCATGCGTCCTGGCAATTTCAACCACTTTTATATATTTAACTTTTACTTGTCAGGAAACAGGACTGAATGATGACATGATTTTAAAAATAGGCTTGTCCTACATGTTCTACAAAATTATATCTATTTAAATGGATTTTAGATTAGAAAGAGTTGAGTACTTGGGAGAAAATATATATACATGTTGAGAAAGCTGAATAGAGAGTGTTTTTTCAAAATACTGGCAGTAGAATGATATCATCTTATGGTAATGATAATTTTAGTTATGGAAAGCATGCAGCTATCATAAATACATAAATTTTAATGTGTCTGATAGTTAAGATATATGTAGGACTTGTTATTACAAGTCACAAGTTTAGATTTTTAAAAAAAGTTTGATAAATTCAGGGAAGATAGATGTTAAATGGCTCCCAAACGTAAAAGCTATAGGTGTGTCCAATATCAGAGAGTAGCCCTCTTACTACTATTTAGTGGAAAATATCAGCATAGGAAGGGAGCCTCCATATGTTATGTGTTGGCTTCTAAAGAAATATTATTATTGCCAAAATGTAAACCATTACCCAAGAGATGAGCTCAATGTGACAGACATTTATATTAATTATCTATAACAGGGGTGTCAAACTCAAGGCCCGGGGGCCGGATCTGGCCCGGGGGGTGCTTAGATCTGGCCTTCAGAGCCACCCTAGAAACAGCAAAGGACCAGCCCACAGTGCTTCTGCCCGTGAAAAAGAAGCTCAGGAGGGCCGTGTGTGGCCCTCCCAGGTTCCATTTTCAGCTGCAATGGCCTCCTGCCACCGTCTGCCAATGAAAACGGAACTTCATTTCACTGGCAGAGGGTGGCAGGAGGCCGGCGCAACTGAAAATTGAGCTCTGGAATCAGTTTTCTCTGGCAGAGTGCTTGGACCATCACAGACACCCCCGACACGAGTTACATCAAGCTGGCCATGTCCACTCGACAAAGGTCAAACACAACCCTGATGCGGCCCTCAATGAAATTGAGTTTGATACCCCCTTATAGATCTATAAACTAATTTTAAACATTTTAAACATTTCAGGCTAGTATATACTTGCAGTTTTCTTTTTATTAAGAACAGAGAAAAAAACGTTTTTGTTAAATCATAGTTACTTGATAAAAAATAAGAGGGTACTATATATTATTGTATCTTATATTATTGTATAGTACCTTATATTATTGGATTACAAACGCTCTTAAATAAGAAAAAATGGCATTACATAATTAAGAAATTAACCTTTTGCTTCATATTCCATACATATAGTGAAAAGTAAATTCGAGTTTCATCATACTTTACACTTTTAAATAATGATTTATTATTTCATTTGGATAACTGGTGGATTATTTCTGTTTACTTTCTTATTCCTTAATAATAGGAAAGAAGTCACCTATAGATTGGTTACAGTTTATTTCAGATAAAAAATATACCTTTGTCATAATAAATATTGTGAATTTTCTAGTAATTAAAATATTTTATAACAATTTAATAAAAAAAATTTCTTAAAGGTTCAAATGGCTTTAATATGTGGAAGTCTCACAAAAATGTTTATTAAGTATAGAGCTCATCATTCAAAAACAATTTATATGATCATTCTATTGCTACAGAGGGAAACCTTTTTATAAGTATATAGAGGGAATAAATATATAGAGACTTTTTTTATTTCAATATCTATCAAAAAATAAACATAGAGAATAAAAACATAGCTTTGGAAAAAGGTAGCTAAAACGGATTGAATGTCTATGCCACTGCCAAAACAGATACCCTTAAAAGTGAATTAATTCTATCGTAACTTTTCAATCCCATTGCTAAAAGGTCTAGCAACGCAAGAATTTTCCTAATGCAACATGTTAGTTTTTAAAAGGATTTTTTTCTTCTATATAAAGTAATTTGTTAAATCGTTTCTAGCTTTCGTTAGGCTGATGTACAAAGTATTTATAAAAAGCAATAAGCATTTATCATTAAACATGATTTCTGTGTGTGAATGTATATGCATGCTATTATATTCAATTTTACATAGAAATGATAGCTTTTTATTTAGGATAATTTGCATAAAGCACTACTAATAAACACAGCAAAGAAGTCGCTTTATTATCCAATATCTTTTTTGTCATTTTTGTCAGCATAACTTGCAAACTGAAAAAGCACTATTCGTTAGAGCAAAAGTCTGACAGAATTTTTATGCCTTTTCTTGGATGGCCAGATTCAGGGTATAAGCAGCCTCCTGATAGAGCTGTTGATTGGTTTACCTCAATTGCCTATTAGCTCCACTGCTCCCTTGCCACTTGTTTGCCCTTGACTTAATTCTCTTGCTATTTTCCTGCTATTCTAATTTTCTCTAAAACCAGTGATGCATTATTTTTTCTATGATCACCTGGCTTTGCAATCTATCTATCTATATGTGGTCAAAATTCAATGATTTATTTAAAAACTGAAACCCTCCCCCCCCCTTCTCCAAATTTTCTTTATATGCAATATAGTGTGATTTTGTTGTTTACTTTTTAATTTAGTTTTTTGGGGTTTTTTGTTTTTGTTTTTTCTTTAACATGATTTTTAACAAGACAACTGACTTAGTCCTAAATTGGGAAGCATCAAGCAATTTAGTAAAATGGCAAGAAAATGCTTCAACACTCATTTTTCAACAGTCTTACTTGTTTTGAAATTATTGAAGAAGAAATGTTTCATTTTCTTCCCTAAGCAATCACAGTACTTTTTTTTTTTTTTTACATTTTCTATTTCCAAGATGCCTGAATTACAGTGCTGTCCTAAGCAGGGGCACCATTATATTTGAGGGGTCTCTGAAAGGTGTCTTTTGAAGATCCTAGTTCTTTTACTCTGGTTTCTCCTACTCTCTGCCTGTAAATTTATGTTCGGCTGCCAGTGTTCTACTTTTCTACCTGGCAATAGAATTCAAGGCAACACATACTTACTAACTGACAATATAAATCCTAAACCAGGTGTTCAGTACACCAAAATTCAGTGATTGAAGACTTAACTAGACAATGACTCATTGGAAGAAATATATATTTTAGAGAACAGGTTTGCTAGAGCCCACACTGTTCTAGGCTTTCTTCCAATATTTCTACCCAGATACCTATCTTTGCATATAACTCTTGTTTCTATCTTGTGAAAAATCTATAACCTAGATATGATTGATTCTATTTTTGCCTGGTGAGTGCTTTGCCCCATCCTGAGAACAGCTGTCTTTCATGAGTTTAGTTAAATTTATGTTTTTCATTTTCTTTTAGTCAATTAGATATTTCTTCCTCTCTTCTTGTTTGTTCCTTATTCTTGCTTGTTTTGTTTACTATTTAATACTATTCTGTCATACTTAACTCTGCTGTCCCTTTTTTTATGTAAGCATAGCTACTCTTGACTCACTGCCAACATTCTTCCATATTTCCATTTGGGGTATGTTTTATTAACATTCATCATTCTATATTTTACTGTCTTCTCATAAATCGTTCTGTTTCAGCCCAGAAGTCTAAACCAGTCCAATTATCTAGATTCAAGGTTCTGTTAAGTAATACTGCTATTGATTAATATCTTAGTTTCTTAACCAACATTTGACTAACACTAGATTATTTTTAGATGGAATGGATCTATGTATTTCAAAAGGGAGAAATAACCTAACACTAGGAGAAATTTGCTTGGTCAGGTATAATTCAGAAGGAACTTATAAAAAATAAAAATATAAAATGAATAGATTAAAATTATTTGTAAGGAAGACTAGCATCAATAAGGAATTTCCATATAAACAATATGCAACCTGTTACTTTTGTTTTTCTGCGGGAGAATATCTTTAAAATGTCCCCTTACCAAATATCTAGAAGAAGTTGTAAGGACTGAAAGTGACAAGATTCTGCAAAGTGGCTGATGAAAGAGGTATAAGTTACAACACTGAGCCAGCATGCATTGGTCTGGATTTCAGTGTCTACCGTAACTGACCATCTATATAAATATAAAATAAAGGTTCTCATATTAACAGCTTTTGGAGGTTGGGGGAAGGTGAAGAGGATAGGTTCAAGTATCTAAACAGAGAGCATGGAGCCATGATAACAGTTTACTTTAAAAAAAAAAAAAAAACTCTTCAGAAATATCCAGAAGGCACTCCCTGTATGCATGGACACATGTGTATGTATAGGTTTGGTAAATTTATTTTAAGATAGGAAAGAACAGGTTAAGAAATTAGCAGAATGCAGAATATGGGATTCTTTTAAAGAGATTTAAAACAAGATAAATTATGATGCACAATGTAGGAAGCATGCAAGCAGATGTCTTCCTTAGTCCCACAATAAATCATTACATGCTTGTTAAAACATTTAATTTAAAAAATTATAGTATTTTGCTAAAGATCAATTTTACTCTAATTCTATTTATTCTAGTAATTTAATGGGCAGAATTGCAGTTCATTTATCAAGCTTTTGTGTTAAAGATGATCAAAACTTATAAATCAATAATTCCCCAGCATGATCCCCTATGTATTGGACTACAATTTATATAATCCCCCACTACTAGCTTTCTTATATGAAGTTGTTAAGAGTTATAGTCTAATATTTAAGAACACAAGCTTTGTTTTACTAACCAGGGGCCTGGTGGCGCAGCAGACTAATAGCCTGTTATTAACATTCAGCTGCCTGCAATTACTGCAAGTTCGAATCTCCCCAGGCTCAAGGTTGACTCAGCCTTCCATCCTTTCTAAAGTAGGTAAATTGAGGACCCAGTTTGTGGGGGCAATAAGCTGACTTCGTATAAATATACAAAAGTATGAAGGCTATTGCTTAGCACATTGTAAGCCACCCTGAGTCTCCAGAGAAGGGGGCATATAAATCAAATTTAAAAACAAACAAACAAAAAAAAAACCAAACTCTATAATACAGTGGCAAGGTTAAATTAAGTTTTAAGATGATTGTTTTTTTTTTTTTTGCCTGTCATTCTCTCGGTTCTAAAAACAAATTATAGACATAAAAGCAATTCCAACTTAATTTGCAAATCCCAACAGAAATTATACAATGAATTTTTATACTTTTTACTGTGGGCTAACTAACATGAGTATGGAGAATAAACCAGCTGCCTTTATTTTTCTTCTGCAGTTTCCTTCTTCAGAAAAAAAGAGATAGGTTTGAGCAAAGTTCTCTTAATAATAATTAAACAACATATATGTGCATACACACATACACAGAGAGAGGAAGAGAGAGAGAGCTGAATTCCTCTTTAGTAGTTGCTTTATTTCTAGTTAGCTATTTACTTCGTTAAAAGAGGGAGATTTCATCTGATATAATTTTTGTTCAATTTTTTTCCCCTAAGCAATTACTTATCACTTAATTTGTCAAGTATCAGAATTAAATTCCTTCTTCCAATTGTGTTCACATTTATTCTTTAAAAACTGTAGCAAAAATTGTCAGTTCTAAATATGTCATTCAACAGAGGTTCTGAGAATAAAACTTTTAGATCATAACTATTGCCATAAAACTGTTTCATCAAAACTGCCAAGGGTGAACCCTTCTGAAGCATCTATAGCGAGAATGACAAAGCCTAAATTGAGCTGCAATATCATTTGAAAACTTCCCATAGTCTACTTAAGTATCTTTCTAGTAATCCAGTTCTTCAGATTTCCCTCTCCTTTTTGTGGAAGTAGACAGGCAGACAGACATTTTTATATATGTTTGTATATATCCACATGCATGCGCGCACACACACACACACAGAGGAGAGTGTTCCTCCTCTGCAGTTTAGTTTCAGGAAAGAATCCACAAAAGTCTTGGTTGTGATTCAATTTCAAAGTAGTGAAAAAAACCTTCATATATTCTTTTCATCTTATTGCAGCTAGTTTTATTGTATATTATTCAGGACCCTGTACATTTTAATTGTTTTATTGTCAATGAATTAGTACTCAAATAGTTAGCATTTATAGAGTTATCTCATAGAATAATTACGGAATTAAAATGTGTGTCTAAATCCTTAATCAAAAAAGCAAACTTGCCATCATCTTGCCTACCCAAATGGCTGTTTGATGCCTAATATTGCATTTTTCACATTCTTCATTGAGCATTATGGTGTCACTGAATTATGTGTCATTGAATTATGTCTTAATTCAAAGAAAACAAAATTGTTTCTTGGAGAAAAAATGAAGTCCTCTTCTTGTTCTGTCTTAACTAGTGTTACCTTGGTTGAATATTCTTATAAGTAACACAACCTATTAACAAGGAAAAAAGGTGGGTTTCCTTTCTTCACCCTAACAGTTTTCTTACCTTTTAGAAAAGACCCTTTTTAGGTAGTGGCAATAACCCATAAATATGGTTTATTAATGGACCACTCTTGAAGAACAATAGTTTCAGGTAAGCTATTTTTATATCTTAATATTTTTATAATATGTGATTATCAGTGGAATATTTTATGCAGTGGACATATTATCTTAATTCATTTGATCTGAATTCTGATGCTCTTTATTGGGCCATTTCTATATCCACTGCTTCAAGAATGGCATAGGGTTTGATCTAGAGTTACAACGGAAAAGTGCATATAGCAGGGTCTTCGACCAGAACTATCTTTTAATAATGTAAGCAATATTCTAATCATACCATTGATGTTTTTGTAGAATTAAGGTAATTAAGTTAAATGTCAACATCTTATTTGTTCTGCTACTATAAATAGCTAGGGTTTTATTTTAAATAGAATTGATGTTTCAATAATTAATTAGGTAATATATTATTTCTAATCAATTAAAAGTGTTCCAAATTAATCATTTAATGAAATATAAGATTACATGAAATAGCAGGTGACTACCAATATTTTAAAATCTTTTTTTCTCTTCTCTTATATAAAGGAGGAATACCTTATCTAAATTATTTAATTTGATATATAATTGTAACATCTAAAATACAATGTTACTTCAGAAATATTGTGGCTATAAATTTCACAATAATAAAATATGTAAAACTGAACAAAATTCTTTAGTCAGATTGTTATTCTAATGTTAAGGTAATTTCATCCGAGAATAATGATATTTGTATTCTAATTCTATTGTAACTCATGATGTTTTTATTTGTTCTTATAACCAAGGATAATCCATATGTTTCAATGGTGAAAAATGGATGGCATGTTTTGCAATTTTTCTAATTACAGTTTTGTGGATATTTAGATACTCTTCCTTATTATATAATGAAAGATATATTAGCAGCTTGGTGTGAAGCATTATTATCATATTTAACTTACAGGATTCCAAATGTTTAGTATTCATTTTTGCTGCTTCCTCTTTCAGCAACAGGAGATAAACCAACATTTATTTATTTATGACATGCTGCTTTTTAGTAAGCAACATCTATATTTTGAGATTATGTTTTTTAATACAACTGTATCCATCAATGAAATCATTTTATACTCCGTTATTGTGCTATCATAATTCCAGCATATTTAAGGCAATAGTTTGCCAGAGAACAGAGCTGATTAATAGTAGGCAAGGTATTATATATTAGAATTGTGTAGATTATTCAAAAGACATTATTTGGAAATCATATTTTTATGATTGAAGAATTTTCCTTGAGATCATTAAAGCAGCCATGTCCCTTTACAGGGCTCATGCAATTGCTTTGAAAGCTGCCCTTGGCTATTTCTGTATGAGTGTGCATCTGTAATCACTTTGCTTTATTAGTGCTTTCAGAAGAAGGGGGTGTCTTGATCCTCTTACCGTAAATACATTTCTTTGGAGTTATTGTAATAATTCCATTTTAGACAATCTACTTTCCTTGTGTTCATCTAGAATAAAGTTAGAAATAAGGAAGTATAAATGTTTGATTATAGATAAACTAAGAAACATTAACTGACAAGACAGTGGAAGATAGTGGAATCAAATGCATAAATGTAGGATCAGTGGTGGGTTGCTCCCGGTTCGCACCGGTTCGCAAGAACCAGTAGTAAAAACTTTTAGTAGTTTGGAGAACCGGTAATAAGATTGGCTGGCCACGCCCCCGAACCGGTTCCTGGCCTGGTCACTTACCCTGCCCACCATCATTGCCCGCATACAGCCCTGGGACTCCGCCCTTTGCCAGCCAGAAACGCTGCTGCCAGTCGCTCCCATGCACCCGGCTGCCTGCCTGCCTGCCTCGTCACCGCCACCATGAGTAAAGGCCCGGAAGTTGCGCTGCCTGGGATCCACGTGGGCTGCCACAGGGAGAAGCCAGGTATGGCTGGGGGGACACTGCCCAAGCTGAGCTCGAGGCTGGCAGGAGGAGGAACGTTGCCTCTTAGCCATCTCGAACTGTCTGCTGCCGCAGCCTGCCACCATCCCCTCTCCCCTGCCAGCTGCTCCTGTGTGAAAACTGCTGCCGCCAAGGGCGAGGGGGCAGTGGTGGCAAGGATGGGCCATCTGGGGCTTCCTTGTCTCCCCGCCTGAGCAGACTTCTGACATAGCCCCAGGCCTCTGGAGGGAGGGAGGGAAGCCTTGGCCTGCTGCTCCTTGCCCCCAGCAAGAGCAGTTCTCATGCTGCTGCTTCTCCGGCAGCACCAGGAGCAACTGCCAGGGCAGAGAGGGCGGGGCAGGCTGTGGTGGCAGGCCGTTTTTGCCGGGTAACAAACTGGCTGCTCCTGGAGCAGCCAGGAGAAGGAGAAGCTGCCAGCGGGGAGGCGAGTCGCCCCAGGAAGAACGGAGGAGAGCGCAGCTTCTCACTCATGGAGATCTACTGGTGGGGAAGTGGGCGCGGTAAGAAATGCGTGAGCCAGGAAGCGGTTATGCTCCCTGGCCGGAGAGGGTTGCACGTTCACTCCAGCAAAGATTTGTGCAACCCTCTCCAGCCAGGGAGCATAACCACTTCCTGGCTCGCGCATTTCTTACCACGCCCACTTCCCCACCAGTAGATCTCCATGAGTGAGAAGCTGCGCTCTCCTCCGTTCTTCCTGGAGCGACTCGCCTCCCTGCTGGCAGCTTCTCCTTCTCCTGGCTGCTCCAGGAGCAGCCTGTCTGTTACCCAGCGAGAACGGCCTTCCACCACAGCCTGCCCCATCCTCTCTGCCTCAGCAGTTGCTCCTGGTGCTGCCGGAGAAGCGGCAGCATGAGAACCGCTCTTGCTGGGGGCAAGCGGGTGGCGGCGGCAGGAGCAGCAGGCCAGGGCTTCCCTCCCTCCCCCCAGAGGTCTGGGGCTATCTTTAGCTTTGCTCAGCCGGAGTGGGAGGCATGGGGCCCAGCGGATCCCTGGGTGAGAGATGGAGGGAATGAGACCTGATTGGCTGACAAAAGTGTTCACGGAGGAGCGGAAGACGCGCCTATCCCCGACCCTGCTTAGCGCCTTTCTTCTTCCTAAAACCAGGGACTGCTCCGCTCTCGCAAGGCGCAGGGACTTCCCATCCCGCTCCCTCCGTCGGGAATGAGGAAAACACACCGAGCTTCTCTTCAAGGCGTTGTTAAGGGGGGCGGAAGGGCGGCTGACAGAAAGAGCACCTTGGGGGGCATAGGATGTGGGGGTTCGCCTCAGCGCCTTGACATCCCTTGGCTTCTGCGGGTGCCGCCACCGGCCCCAGACAAGCGCCTCTGTCTTTGCAGCTGTGGAGCTTGGAAGGGAAGGCCAGACTTGGGGCACCAGATAAAAGCCGGGCTGGTGGCTGCGGCGCTGCTTTGATGGAGCCGGGTAAACGGAGGGGAGGAAGGAGAAGGAACTGATGGGCAGGCTAGAGTAACTCACTTTCCCCTCAGCGGGGCTTCCCCGTCGAAGCAGCAGCAGGAGGAGAAAGCGGCGGGAAAGGCTTTGCTGGCTGCCCAGCCGGGACCCAGAGGTGGGTGTATGCCCTTCTTTGGGTACAAAGAAGGGTGGGCGATTAAATGTCTTGTGAGTGTATCTATGGATGTTTTTTGCACTTTTTTTTGCAACCTCTTGAGGTTGTAGAAAAAAATGCTTTTAAAAGTAAAAAAAAAAAGAAGTTGGCCACGCACACCCAATCACATTACCCCCCACAAGCCACGCCCACAAATAAGCCATGCCCACAGAACTGGTAGTAAAAAAAATTAGAACCCACCCCTGTATAGGATTATATTAGAAGCAGCACTTTTTTAGAAGAAAAGATAGCCATCAAATCCTACCTTATTTTAAACCTGAAATTATTGGAGAAAATATGCTTCAATATTCTTCTAGTTCAATGCTTTTCTCTTTCCTTATGTCCTTGATTTCCCTGTTTCGTTGCAATGTTACGTGAAAACACACTAATAAAAGGAAGGAAAAGATATAGCTTATTATCTATTCAAACATGTATCAACTTAATGGAATGGAACAAATGGTCCTGTGAATTAAGGTTGCATTAATAAGACTATCATTTTATGAAAAAAGGTGCAATTTGAGTACTATAGTATAGATGGTGTTTCTATTAAAGACATACTGTACTGCTAACTATGGGATATAAGAAACCTGTGACCTCCCAGATGCTGTTCGACTCCAACTCCATCGGCCTCACTGAAGGTAGCCAATAATTAGGCATGATAGATATTGTAGCTGAACAAATTCTGGCTCCACCTTTAATATACTATTCTTAATATATTGGATCTCATTTTAAGTTATTGTGAGAAAATATGATTTTAAAATAAAAAAGTGGAAAGTACCACAGTACAGTAATGAATGAAACTAGGAGTATATTGAAAGAATTAGTTAATATCAATATGTGAAATTTAGTTCCAATGCAATATTATTGTTTGCTGGTGAATGAATACTCTGGCCATAACTCTACTTCCTCCAAATGTTGTTATCTTCCCTCTTCCTTCTGGCATCTCTGTTCTGTAAGATGTCTTAACATTTCTTGTTTGTTATCATTTTCCCCATTTTGCTGCTCTTCCAACAGATTTTATGAGAAAATGAGAAAGAAGAAAATTGACCATTGGTGTGGTATACATGTAGTTACCAAAATTGGAGTGGGGGGGGGGATGACAATAATGACAATACATCGAAATAGCACTTAAATTTTATCAGTAGCATTAATATGTCTTTTCACCTTTACCTGAACATACATACAGATCTCCTCAGACTTTTTTTTTTCACCCATTGCTTTTACTCTCATAAATTCTAAAGCTTTGCCTTCTCAACTTAATACCTGCCATTTTCATTTTCTATGTGGAAAAATAAATTTCCATCAAGTTTATGAACCATCACTTTTTACCTATTTCTCCTGGTTATAATCTCTTATAGCATCTTTGCAGAAAAGGACACTAGAACAGGACAGTAGAATGCATATCCGTTAGAAGAATTGATATTTTACTACAAAAGTTGTACTATTTATGGAATTGTGATTGTTATGGAAATTTTATAAGGTCTTATATGTTTTTGGTAATGTTTACCCTGTTATATAAAAAATAAACAGTTATTCTGTTTGTTTTTGTTCTTCATAATTAACAGTGCTGATAATTTATTTAAATTTATCAAACTAAATTTATCAAAATTTAGTTATTTTATTTAGCATTGAGAGGAATAGTTATTAAATTTTGTAAAATTATAATGTTGAATATTATCAGAGTGCTTCATACGTGAATTATTAAATGAAATAAACCATATAGTGTCTTTGGGAACATATTCCCTAGAAGTTTTCAAAAGAATATAAATATTTCTTTAGCACTTCTGTATGTAGTATGACTTTTCTTTTAAAGAGAAAGAGCTTTCCAATTGTTATTCCAGTCCATAGTGGTAGATTTTCTATCAGTGTTTCCTCTTCCCCAGTCTTGGTACCGATTTTAACAAGTAGAAATGTTATAGTGCTGACATTTGATTCTTTTAATTGCGAACTTTACCTCTAAAGTAATTGATGCTTTTTTGTTTTACCTTAAACTGAAGTTTTTACAACTTTTTATTGTAATTGGATTTTTTAAAGTGACATGGTTCAACCTCAGAGCTTCTCTGTATGCTACAGAATAACATTTGCATAAATCAAGAAATACTTTTACATAACAATAACCAGACAAACTGAGATACTTACAGTTTGGGTATGTTGATAAATTTATAAATATTATTTACTATATTATTTGATGTTAAATCTATTTTGTTGTTGTTATTTCTGATATGTTGAAAAGCTTGAAATATACAAGAATTATCTGACATTAAAAACAAAATTTAAAAAACCTTTATCTTGAAAGTTGATTTATGGCTTTCTCATTAGAGTTATGTTATTTTGGTAACTGAGACTTTCCCATATTAGAAAGTGCTATGTGAAATTAATTTTTGTTCATTATAATATGATTTTAAATTGTATAGTTTAAGATTAATATTGACATAAGTTCATTTTAAGCACTAATTCTAGTGTTACTGAAATTTGATTTTAATGTATAATAATGCATTTATTATATAATATAGAATTTATATTTTAATTATGAAAGACAAAAGAAGTAGTATTGTGGCAAATATATAATATATCAGAATGCAAGCATTACTTTTCCAAGCATATGGTAACAGAATTGGTGGTACATCTGCTCATTGAACTTGCTGGAATTTGTATTTACTACTCTTTAGTCCTAAGAAACAATTATTGAAGAAATATTTGTAGTAGCAGTGTATTTTTATTTTATTTTGTGAGTCTACCATCTTAATTTTAAGCCATTAATTTGTTTTACATGTGTATGCATGCATACTTACATGCATTACTTATTGCTTGATTGGCATTAAATTCCATTAAGTTCCAATGAGGAAGATAAAATTTAGTTTTTCAGGCTTTTTCTATTTAATTTTATATTACATTACATTTGTTTATTTATTTTTTTTGACTGTTTGGTCTAAGGCTTGTTGAGGTTGATTTGCTCCTGAACTGCTTTGTTCCCAGACATTGCCATCATCCCCAACTACCACCAAGTCCTCTCCATCTGATCCCATGACCACCTCCAGAGCTAATCAGGTATAGTATCATTCTATCATCTACACCATATTTTTCACAAGTGGCTTGCAAACTGGAGAAAAAGATATGGTGGGTTGAGGTTTTATTTATTCATTTACACCCATAATCATGAATATTGAATGCTGTTGCTCAAATAATATCATTTTAGCCTGATAAATAACTCAAATTCATTTTTATCAACATGGCATGTGACTCTTATGAGGTTGCAATCTCATTGCTTATATTCACATTTTATTTCATCCGAACAGCAACTTTTGAGGTTGCATTAGAGATGCTAAATATCTCTGAAGCCTCCAGAGTATAAATAAAATACAACATGAGACTTCTAGGGCTTTAAGTGTTTTTCAAGGGGATTTGGTACTTGATAATAAAGAGTATACCTTATATAGAATAATTTTTGTAGTAGTAACACTATGTATACAATAGGGTCGGGAGGATGAAAAAACCTCATTTTTAAAAAAGCAAATTTAAGGTCTCAAATTTTAATAGATTTTTGACATCTTCAAAAAACTTGTTTTGTATTTATAATTAAAGTAAAAGATGATGTAAAAATTTCAACTGTGAAGTTGTGGTATCTTTTATTGTAGGTCTCATAATTAATATTTATCTTTATTTAAAGTAGATTAAATTTGCTTCTTTTGCTAAACAAGAAAGCTGTGATTCCAGATTTTCATAATATAGAAGATTGGAAGGTCTATTGTGTTTCTTACTGTGAAAGCTTGAATGAGGAAAGTGAAATTAAATCTGTATTTGCTTTTCTACTTATGCAAATGGAAAAGTAAGATAAGTGCAATAAAACTGCTTTTTAAGAGAGAACTTAAATAAATGTGGGCAATAGAACAGATACTGTTCCATTCCTTGTCCTTTATGTCCAACTTGTGATGTATTTCTATGGTTCCCTGGTGTCTAACTCCAAGGAAGCATCTGATACTGTGAAATAATCCCTAGGGTTCATTTCTTGAGGGTGAATAAATTGAAATTAAATCCAAGCAAGATAGAAGTACTGTTAGTTAGGTGTTTTTTTGTTTTGTTTGTTTTCTGGAAGGAATTCTGTTTCCCTGAAATAACATATCTCTGTTTTGGGTATTCTTAATCCTAACCTGTGTCTGGGTTTCTAGATGCCAACAGTGACAAATTATCTTTAGGTGTCATCTGGATTCATTCTTCAGCTAGTCTGAGCTGGCAACAGTTATCCATGCCTTGTTACATCACAACTAGATTTCTTCAGTGTACTCATTTATACAATAGGAATTGCTGTGTTACTCAGAAATGCAATGTCAGAACAATATTATAACTAACTGGAAAGATATGTACTGGTTGCAAGTCTTTTTTTTCTAGGGCACAAATTAAAGTGTACTTTTATCTTTTATAATTATAGATTTAAGATCTCGCTGCAAGAAGGATTATTTCTGTTTTTATGAAACTTTCTAGAGGTGAACTCGTTCTGAAGATACTGTTTCAGATTTACAGAAAGTCTTTCCTATATCACTCCTAAACTGTAGAATATAATCTTTAGAAATGGGTTTGGTTTACCTCTCCTCTCAGAGTGGTTTTGAGGACACACTTCTTTAACTAAAATGTTTTCATTAATATTGTACTATTTATGTCCTTTTAGCTATGTTTAAATTGCATTTAAAAAGAATAATTACTGTATTTTTTGGAGTATATGATGCACCAGAGTATAAGACGCACCTTAGTTTTGGGGGAGGAAAATAGGGGGGGGGAATTTTGCCTACCAGGTATTCATCTGTCTAGTCCTTAGCCTGGTCAGCTTCAGCACATGAATTCGCTCGTTGGTTTTGAGGTTGGGTCTGGTTGGGGCGTCAGCTTCAACACATTAGTTCACTTGCTGATTTTGAGGTTGGGGCTGGTTGGGGCTCAAATACAGCTTCTAAAGCACAGCTGATCATCGGAGAGAGCAGCAATTAGAAAAGCAAGCAAAGCACAGAAGATCGCTTAGCTCGTGTTGGGGCTGCAAAACAGCTTCAAAAGCACAGCTGATTGTCGGAGGGAGCTCCAGTGAGTAAAGCAGGCAAAGCGCTGAAGGGGTAAGAGAAGGCAGCAGCTGTTCCGGGTAGCCATTTTGGGCACCGCCCAAAATGCATCATGTTTTCGGACCGTGATCGGCAGCGATATGCTTTGGCCATCTCCACATCCTTGAAGAGCTCTCAAATGGAACATTTGGAGGCTAAAAACGCAATGTGCAGAGCTCAAAAACACAAGCCATTGTCGGTGGCAATCTCCAGCCAGGAAGAGGACACGCGGAGGCATGGGGGCCAGCAGATGGGCGGGGTTACATTTGGAATATAAGATGCACCCAAATTTTCAGTCTCTTTTAGGAGGGAAAAAAGTGCATCTTATACTCCGAAAAACATAGTAGGTTTTTTTTTCTTTTATTGCTGCTAGTGCCCCAAGAGTCTTTTTTCAATTTGAAAGATGGGCTATACAGGTAGTCCTCATTTAACTTCCACTTGTTCATCAACCACCTGAACTTACAGTAGTGCTAAAGAGGACTGGTTCTGATAGTCGCATCATTACAACGTCCCCACAGTAATGTAATAGCAATTCAGATACTTGGCAGTTAGTTTGCATTGATGACATTAAAGCATCCCCCATTTCCACCTTCACTGCTGATGTCCAACAAGCAAGAGTTAATGTGGAAGCCAGCAGGAGGTCGCAAATGGATATCAAATGACTGTAGGACACTACAACCACATGGGATTCACATGGGTGTTGTGCCTTGTGATTCTTGACGAGTGTATCTTGTATTTTTATCTATGTTGAGAGCATATGCACCAAAGCCAAATTCCTTGTGTGTCCAATCACACTTGGTCAATAAAGAAGTCTAGTCTAGTCTAGTCTAGTCTAGTCCTAGTCTAGTCTAGTCTAGTCTAGTCTAGTCTAAACAGCAGCTAGGCCTGCCAGAACTGCAGTCTTAAGTAAATGCAGTCCCATGATGTTATCTTTTATAACTGTGTTGTTTAGTGATGGAGTTCTTGATCCCAATTACCCTGTAATTGGTAAGTAAGAACTGCCTGCCAATCTAAAAATCGATTTTGTAATGCTACAGTACTTTTAAATTATTATTTATATTAATGTATTTATTGTGGTAAAAATACAATTAAATATCTACCTTATTGCATTGTGAGTCATGACATTAAGCCATAGAAACTGTGCATGTCTAATAAATAACAATATAATGTATTCAATGATAATCAGCAAAATTTACAAAATATTTAAGAATGAAGGCAAATATACCTGTCCCAGGATAATGTTGCAGAATCCAATACTGGCACTGAAGGCAGCCCGCCTTCCCCTACCCTCAAAAATCTGCTTCTTCAACATTTATTTTCTCAGATAAAATTAATATTTATATTTTAATCCATTGTGACAGTATGTAAGTGAGGTGGATTGCATGTGTCTGGCTATAATTTATCAGAAGATATCATGTACCCATATCTTGACAGACAGATTGTCTCAGTGGAGTTAAGGAGAACAGAATACAAAAATCAAAGAAGTACTACTAAAACACATCAAGTGCTATAAGTAGGAAAAGATATGGTGGGCAAAAAGTCTAGTTTTTTGTTTTTTTTAAATCATCATAAACAGGGAAAAGTAGTATTTCTACACCATAAAGTAGAAGAAAGATGTGCTTAGTCATGTGCTTTAAATGATTTTGAAGTTTTCTAATTCTATATGGTATAGTTTTAGCACTTTGTTATCTCCATAGCTCTTCTGAAATCTGTAGAGAGTTTTAGTTGCATATTAAAAGTTCAGAAACATGCCACTGCTGAACATTTCTAGGCCTCAGATAATCTTGATTTAATATTCTAGTCCTTTGAAATATGTCTCAGTTCCACAATAAGGAATGCAGTAGACATATTTAAAATACCACCAGTGGGAAAATCATGACATTAGAGGTGATTGAGTACATACTGCAACTTAATTCTATATCAGAGAAAGATCATTTAGAATAAAACACTAAAGATAATTTACATATTTTACTGAAATCTAGATATAACACAGTTCTGAGATTATAACTTCATCTCAAAAGAGACAAAATTTTACCAGCTGTCCAAATGCTTCTTTGATTTAGGGTTAATATCTGAGGCAGACAAAACTCAGCTTGCCAGTCCTTTCCTTCCCCAGAACACTCTTTACTTAAAAAAAATTGTCTGCAGTAAGGATTTGTTTCTTTGGAGAAGGATGAGGTGTGGGGATGTTTTTTTTTCCCCTCTTGAAATGGATTAAGGCTTTCACAATGGTTTAGGAAATCAAGATATATTTGGGGCATCCGTTACATTTTCTAGATGCTAAGGACATTATTTTATTCTAGCTGACCCTGGAGGGTTCATTTTAAAGGGGATTATTTGTAACTCAGGGTTGAAATGAGGGGTCTTTGAGTGAACTCTCTGGTGAACTTTCTTGGTTGTTTTCTTGCAGACATTTCATTATCCAAACTAGGTAACACCATCAGTGCTAGTGATGATGATCACTAGCACTGACAATGTTACCTAGTTTAAGTAACAAAACGTCTATAAGAAAATAATAAGCTTAGAGAGCACTAAAGAACCCTTAGGGTTCATTTTGATAGTATTACTACTACTTCCTTCTGCGGGAGGATGAAGGAGATACTGTTGTGATAAATTTTAATGCGTCTTTCCCCGAAAATAAGACCTCCAGATAATAAGCCCAATCGGGCTTTTCAGCGCATGCGTTAAAATAATCCCCCCAGCAAAAAATAAAGCCCCCCCCACCAACTACTTACACGCATGCGCAGCCGGTCCCTCCATGTCCTCTGGTTGCTTGCTGTGCAAACAACACGAGGTGAGGAGGTAAGGCCGGGAGGAAGGGGGGACATTCCCTCCCCATCCTGTCCTTTGCGCCGGCTGAGCGGCTGGCTGCTGCTGCCCTGACGTGTCCCACTGCCACCGCTGCCTCGTGGAGCAGGACTCTGCAAGGCTTGTTGTGCCATTGCACACACGAACTGCAACACCGCTGTGAGCTTCATCATACCCGCAGAGCTGGCGTTCTGCCGGTATGTCAAGCCTCATGGCAGTGCTGGCATTCGTGCATGCAATGGCACAAGCCTTGCAGAGTCCTACTCCACAAGGCGGTGGCGGTGCAATAACTCGCACAAAGACTCATTTCTGACAGGTGGGGCGGGGGAGAAGTGAGATGCGTGGAGCGAGACTTGGCTCCCCTTGCCCTCTCTTCTCTGCCCCCTTTGCCGGGCATGGCAGGGCTTCTGCCCCTTTCTTAGCCATCCGCCCCCTTTAGGGATGTAATTTGAGGATGGCAAGTGGGGTGGGCAGTGTTGTGGCCTGTTCCCGGCTTGTGCAGCTACTAGCTGATTCAGACAGTGAGGAGGGTGGTGTGCTGCGCCAGCAGCCTGTGCAGCTGGCACTCGAGTCGGACAATGAGGAGGCTGGAGAAGATGTGGTGCCAGAGGCGGGGATTCAGCCAGGGCCTTCAAAACCTCCAGAAGCTCCCTTAAGTGAAGAGGACAAAGAGGAGGAGCCTTTTCTCGATGCAAGGGCGCGCAGAGCTGCCAAAAGGCAGGAGTGGCTCCTCAGGAGGAGGTCTCCTCGAGAGTAAGGCTTGAGGCTAATTGGCTACTCCCTTAGCCTATTTAAGGAGGAATGCCGACTGAAGCAATTTGCAGGGAACAACTTAGTTCACCTACCTTCATGTCTTGTCTTGCTTATCTTATCAGCTTCCTGCAAATTGCTTCTGGGCATTCTGCCAACCATAGTAATCTTTCAGTTATTATTCTTTGAATTCTTGACGGCTGTTAATGTAATTAATTAAAGCCATTGTTGTAAAAGAGCTGGAAAGGTAAGATGTGTTTCCCACTTCTCGCCCGTCCCACTTGACACCCCCAAATTGTATCCCTAAAGGGGCCGGGTGGCTAAGCAAGGTGCAGGAGCCCTGTCATTCCCGGTGAGGAAAGGTGAGAAGAGACGGCAAGGAGAGCCATTTCTCACTTCTCCCCCACCCCACCTGCCACCCCTCTCGATAAAGAGATGGTGGGGAAGGGAAGCAGCCAGGCTGCTGTTGCCATTGGGGTGGGACGGGACTTGTTGGGCCATGAGACGGCATCTTACCTTTCCAGCTCCGTGGCATTCATCACCATTGTCTTTGTTGTGACCCAGGCCCATGTAGTTAATATTAAATGCAAAACAGTTCCAAAAAACAAACAGATTTTATTAAAACAGCTGAGAATTAACTCATTCTCAGTGTATTTCAAATTAAATGAAAGCAAAGTCCTCAAAACACCATTCTTCAGTTTATCTCTGACCTTGGGATAATTAGGCAAACTGCCAAAGGCTTTTCTTGGCAACAGTTCAGGAACAGAAGACGCTGACAAGAAAGAAATACATCCAAACACGAAGCAAATCTCTAAACGGTTGTTTTCCAGCAAAGAGGCCAAGAGCCGTTGCTGGTCTTTTAAGCCTTATGGGAGGGGCCAATCATCTCTTGGCCCTACTCCCGAGTCGTCCTCTCTGCTTTAGCTGCTTCTGCCTTCTGGAAGCTCTTCTCATACGTGCACTAGGAACAGGCTCCTCCTGTTCCTCTGCATCTCTACTGTCAGCCTCCTAAGTCCACGCATTACTCCCCGATGGCCTTGGCCCCATCTCTGCCACTGACGCAGAGCCCTCATCTGGGCCTTTCCCAGCCTCCAGGACTGGCCCATGTTCTGCCTCAGCCTCATCGCTGTCCGACTTCGCTGCCAGCTCTGCTGGCTGCTGGCGGACCACAACAGTGTCCAGCAAAACACATTGTAAAAAAAAACTTTATTGAACTCGGAAGAAGGGGATTTTTTACAACGTGTTTCCCTGGACACAACAGCGAGGAACGCCACGGAGCTTGAAAGGTAAGATGCATGTACCACTTCTCACCTGCCCCATTTGCCACCCCCAAATTGCATCCTTAAAGGGGGCGGGTGGCTAAGCAAGGGGCAGGAGCCCTGCCATGCAATGCCCAATGAGGGTGGAGAGAGAAGAGATGGCAAGGGGAACCATGTCTCACTCCACGCATCTTGCTTCTCCCCCATACCACCTGTCAGAAATGAGTCTTTGTGAGACTCATCGCTACTGCCGCTGCCTCATGGAGCAGGACTCTGCAAGGCTTGTGCCATTGCACGCACGAACGGCAGCACTGCCACGTGGTTCAACATACCGGTGCAGCCACAAGCAACAGGACACCAGCTGGGCCGATATGATGAAGCTTGCAGCGGTGCTGCAGTTCATGCATGCAACGGCACAACAAGCATTGTAGAGTCTTGCTCAACGAGGCAGCAGCAGCGGCGGTGGGACATGTCAAGGAAGCAGTGGCCAGCCACTCGGCTGGCGCAAAGAACAGGGAGTGGAGGCAGCGACGATGGGACATCCAGTTTCACACTCACCACCTCCACCCCAAAAATAATAAGACAACCCCCTCACCAATAAGGGCCAAGCCCTTATTTCGGGGTTCAAAAGAAAATAAGACCCTGTCTTATTTTCAAGGAAACACGGTAAAATGCTGGGGAAAAGTATTCCAACAAGTCTTCCAACAATGCATCAATTTCCACTGTAACCAAGACTATCTACCTTGCTGCTGGCCATCCTCTTCCTTTTCTTCCATTGGTAATAATACCAAGCACTTATATTTCCTTTCCATAAAATCCTACAGATTTTTTAAAATATGAGGAACACAGTGATATATGCCTTCTATCACTTGGGAACTATCCCATCCCTCAAGGAAACATATATCATCAATCAGAACCATCCCAATCTTCGTAGTTTTCATATTGTAGGATGGGAATGGCAGACGGCAGTCCTTTAATTATTTTGTTCCATTCATCAAATTGTGCAATTTTAAATACATCCCCAATAATATGACTAGATAATGGAATAATTCCATGTATCTTTGATTGTGTCACAGCAAAGGCAAATAGGTAGACATGAATATGAGCGACTGAAATGTGATGCAACTTTATCATAGCAACCTTTTACTTATTCAAAGGGTAGTATCTCATTTTAAAATTTAAAATATTTATTTTTACTCTATCTAATACCTAGTTGGATTGCAAATTTAATTCAAAGCATTAAAAATATAACATAGTAAATGTACTCACCAAATTCTACTATATCAGTTACATTTTAAAAAGTTCATTATGGGTACCAGACAAGACTTTCTAAAAGTAATTTCAGTGTTTCACTATTGAGAAGGTATATCATTTTCTAGAAGTTATTTGCAGAATAATTTTCTCCATGTAGATTAGCAGAAATATGATTATCCATGAAAATTGGATAAACCGTAAAAACTTTTTTTAAGTTTTTCAACTTATTTCAACATACATTCATTTTAACAATATTGATAAAGAGGATATAGTATAAAAAGTATCATTTTAAATAAACATGAATGCAAATTTTGCATGTGGAAATATAACTGTTAAATTGGGTGAATGAGGACACAGCAAGCCAGGCAGTGAGTGACAACAGCTCTTTATTGTGGGGTGAGAACCAGCAACTGACCTGGGGAAACAGCTCCCCTTATATACCTTGCAGCTGTGGTGGTCAGCCAATCAGCTGACGGTCAGTTAATTCAAACTGCCCGCCAAAACTTACATACATAACACTCCTCCCCTCCCAGAAGTCACTTGAGGTGGACATTAGCATACGTAGTCCCTCAGGTGACCAGGGCATGTCCACACCCTAGTTGACCTGCGCAGTTCAGTCGGAGGTGTGGCATCGAGCGGGTCGGAGGAACTCCCTGTTTCTCCTTGCTCCGCCAGTGGAACCTCCGAGAATTTGTTGTGGGCGGCGACTTCTTCGGCTGGTCGATCTTCCGCAATGGGGTGATGCTGGATCTCGGGGCCGACAGCTAAGTCCTCCGCTTGACTTGGGCTTGAGTTAGGTCTGGAGTTCTGTTGATAGTTAGTGAGCGGTTCGTTGAAGATGTCTTCTGTGTCGGCGGTTAAACGCTTCCGTAACTGATCAATGTGCCGGCACCAAATCCTCCCATCTCCCATGTCTACCCTATAAGGCTTGGGCCTGGTTACCTCTGTAATTGTCCCGGTTTCCCAGAGAGGCCCGTTCCCGTAATTCCTTGCAAACACTGGCATCCCTACTGTGAACTCTCTAAGCCTTTTCTCTGTCCCTCTGAAGTTGTTAGGGGAATAGCTGGGGTGTAGCCTGTCTAGGACTCCTCGGAGCTTTCTCCCCATTAGAAGTTCCGCTGGGCTCCGGCCTGTGGTGGTGCATGGTGTGGCGTGTTGGGCCGTTAAGAATTTGTCTATCCTTTCCTGCCAGTCCCCGGGGCCTAGACGTGAGATGGCTTCCTTAGCCATTCTCACAAATCTCTCCGCCAATCCATTGCTAGCCAGATGAAACGGGGCGGAGAGTACGTGCCTGATTCCCAACTCCGCCAGGTACCCCTCAAACTGCGTGGCCGTGAACTGGGATCCGTTGTCTGAAACTAAGGTGTTCGGTAGGCCATGGGTGGCGAACAACTGCCTTAGCTCCCTAATGACTGCGTCGGTGGTAGTGGCTTTCATAAGTCTAATCTCCAGCCACTTAGAGAAGGTGTCCACGACGTCCATAAATATCTGCCCATGGAATGAGCCAGCAAAATCTATATGGATCCTGGACCAGGGACCCTGAGGCTGCTCCCATTCCCTTACCGGTGCTGTAGGGGGGTCTGGCCTAGACTCTTGGCAGGGCTGGCACTTCCCCATCCACTCAGTGATGTCCTTATCCATCAGGGGCCACCAAACATAGGTCCTAGCTAAACCCTTCATTCTCACGATCCCAGGGTGCCCCTCATGTAACAGATTTAAAACTTTTTCCCTTAGGCACAAGGGAACAATGACCCGATCGCCCCACAATAAACAACCCCCTTGCATTGTCAGGTCGCCTTTTTTGTTAGCGAAGTGTTTGAATTCCCTGCCCTCAGTCTTTTCCGGCCACCCCCTCGTGACCCAACTCGTGACTTTCCTAATCACGTGGTCTTTGGTTGAAGCCCTTGCCACCTCTGCTGAAGTGATGTGCCCCGAGTCCAAGACGTCAGTCAGCAGGACTGGAACTCTGGGTGTGGGGTCTTCTATCCTGTCCGGTAATGGGCAACAGCTGAGGGCGTCGGCATTGCCCATGCTCACCTCTGGTCGATGTACCAGGAGATAGGAGTATGCTGCCAGGAAGATGGCCCAGCGTGTCATCCTGGGAGACAGGGCTGCTGGGGTGGGTTGGTCCCCTGCTATGAGACCCAGAAGGGGGCAATGGTCTGTGATGAGGTCGAAGTCTCTGCCGAACAAGTATTCGTGGAACTTCTTGACTCCTGAGATGGCTGCCAGGGCCTCCTTGTCAAGTTGACTGTAGTTCCGTTCAGCACTTGAAAGAGTCTGGGAGTAGTAGGCGATGGGTGCCTCTAGACCGTTCGGTAGTCTATGGCTCAGGACGGCCCCCACACCGAATGGGGACGCGTCACAGACTAGAACTAGGGGAAGCGTAGAATTGTAATGAATTAGAAAACTCTCGGCCAACAGGAATTTCTTGATGGCAGCAAACGTGATAGCCTCAGCCTTCCCCCAAACCCATGTAGACTTTTTGGCCAACAGTCTGTGCAGGGGCTCCACTACTGTTGCCTTGTCCTTTAGAAAAATTGCGTAGAAGTTCAACAGTCCCAGGAACGCTTGTAGATCCACCTTGTCTTTGGGGGTGGGGCCTCTTGGATTGCCCTAATCTTGCTCTCGGTGGGGTGTATGCCAGTTCCGTCTACCCGATACCCCAAGAATTCCACAGAAGGGACTGCGATCATGCACTTGTTGCCTTTGACCCTGAGTCCTGCACTTCTGAACTTCCCTAGAACTTGTCTCAGTCTCCCCCCTAGTTGCTGTTCGTCCTCTGTGGTGACGAGCACATCATCAAAATACGGGACCACCCCGGGGATCCCCTGTAACAGTCGCTCCACGGTGCTCTGGAACAGTCCGGGAGCTATGCTGACTCCGAATTGGAGCCTGGTAAACTTGAAGGCACCTCTATGCGTAACTATAGTCTGTGCCTCTGCGGTAGCGCCATCTACTGGCAACTGCTGATACGCCTGCGCAAGATCGAGTTTGGCAAAGATCTTGCCGGGCCCTAGGGAATGCAGTAGATGGTGTACGATCGGAACCAAGTAAGCGCTCTGTTGGAGAACCTTATTGATCATACACGTATAGTCTGCGCAGATGCGCACAGATCCGTCAGGCTTAACTGGGGTCACAATTGGGGTCTCCCATCGGGCATGATCAACTGGCACTAGCACCCCCTGCTTAATCAATTTGTCCAGTTCCACATCGATCTTGGGCTTTAGGGCAAATGGTACCCTCCTGGGTTTCAACCGGATGGGGGCAATATTGGGGTCAAGGTTGAACGAAATAGGAGTCCCCACATACTTGCCGAGCCACTTGTCGAACAGATCCTGGAACTCCTGCATCAGGTCGTCCTTCAGGGTGCTTCGCACGTTGCAGACTTCGGTGAATCCCATGCCCAGGGCTCTGAACCAGTCCATGCCCAGGAGGCTTGGGAGCTTTCCGCTGACCACGGTGAGGGGAAGCTTCTCCCAGAATTCCCCGTACTCCACCTGGAACTCGCCGATTCCTTCCACGGGGATGCGGTTCCCCTGGTAATCGTGCAGTCCAAGCCGCTGGTGCCCTAGGTGCCGTCTCTGGATGCTGGGGACGGCCTTCTTTAGCTTGTCCCAGGACATGATGGTTATTGGGGATCCGGTGTCGATCTCCATTACGCACTCATGCCCCTCGATGTCGACCTTTGTGTAGGTCTTCTCTCCAGGGAATGTGCAGGTCTGGCCGATTTGAACGGTGCAGGCTTTGAGGTCCTCAGATTTCGCGCTCTTCCTGTAGCCGCCCTTCGGATTGGCTTTTGTCCACTGCGTCGTCTCTGATTAACTAGTGTTGCTCCACGGCTTGTAATGGGGGTTCTGCTTGGATCTGCAGATTCTAGCGATGTGCCCCTTCCGCTCGCATTGCTGGCAAATGGCGTCTCGGAACTTGCAGGTCTGGTGCGGATGGGGTCTCCCACAGCTCGCACAGGCGTCTCGGTGACCTTGCCAGTCCTGCTCGGTCCGGCAGACCTCCTCGTCCGATTCTTCCTCGCTTCCCATGCCTATGGTTTCCTGATGAACCGGGGCTGACTTCTGTGCTGTTCTGCCCTGTGTCATCCCCTGTAGTCTTTCAGCTGCCTTGGAGGAGGATTTGTGAGCCCTTGCCTCGTCCAGTGCGATGTGCAGTGTGAGATTCGTCTTTGCAAACAACCTCCTTTGCAAACGAATATCTCTCACTCCGCAAATTAGTTGCTCTAGCAGCATCTCATCAAAATCTTGGTACTCGCACTGGTTTGCAGCCTTGCGCAGGGTAGCGACGTACTTGCTGATCAATTCTCCCTCATGCTGCAGCCATTGCTGGAACTCATACCGCTGGATGTACTTCGATGGCATTGGGGCGTAGAGGTCCTTCAGCAGTGTCTGAAGCGTTTGCCACGAGATGGTGTGGACCGAATTCGGTTCCGACAGGGCCTCGGCCATATCGAACACCTTGGGTCCACAATGGCTCAGGAATAGGGCTTTCTTCCGCACGTCGGGCAGCCCCTGCAGGTTGCTGGCCACCAGGAAGCATTTGAAGCGGGACATGTAGGATCCCCACTTCTCTTCTGTTGGGTTGAAAGGCGCTGGCGGTATGTAGGCAGACATCATTGGTAGATTCTCCAAGTACTCCGCTCGCTCACCTGGCTGGATTCGGGTTTGCAGCTCTCTCGTCGGCTCGTGGCTTCAGCTCTTTCCGTGGCTTCTGGCCTCAAAATCCCACCTTCGTCACCAATGTTAAGTTGGGTGAATGAGGACACAGCAAGCCAGGCAGTGAGTGACAACAGCTCTTTATTGTAGGGTGAGAACCCAGCAACTGACCTGGGGAAACAGCTCCCCTTATATACCTTGCAGCTGTGGTGGTCAGTCAATCAGCTGACGGTCAGTTAATTCAAACTGCCCGCCAATACCTACATACATAACAATAACTATATATTTATCACTACCTGAAATATCTAAAAATAGAATTAGGGGCACCAGAAGCAGTGCAGATGATTAGAACGTCATTAGAGAGGATCTGGAAAGAATCTGTCTTATTTAAATCTCAGACATTTAATCAATCATTCCACTGTCCAGAAGATCATTTTTCAAGTGGAAAAGTTTTCAAATTACTACCAATTACTGGTCCTGGTTAGGCCAACCAAAAAGTTCAGTCAAAGAGCAGAGTGTAAGATATTGAAAGAACCCCAGACTATCATAATGTGACTTAAAGGTAGCTTTCGCTACTGTCAAAGTGCAGGAGTCTACCATTAGAAAAAAACTTCACAAGCTAAGCCTATGTGAGTGGGAGGTGCTAGAAGGAAATCTTTTACTGTATGGAAAGAAGAGCAGGGCAAAACTGCTGGGATTTCTCGAACAAGCTGCTCTGGACATACAAGGCAAAGATAAACTTATTACACCATATTACCAGAAGAAGAAAAACAAATACAACATTTCATCAAGAGAAACTGACTACTTGTAGAGCATGCTGGTGGAAATGTTATGATTTGGAGCTGCTTTGCTGAACATTCACCATCAGAGAAGCCACTATGAATTCTTCACTGTAACAGAGAGTGGTGAGGACCATCATTAAATTGAAGCGTAATCAAAAATGGAGTTTGTAACATGATAATAACCCTAAACATTCCAGTAAATCCATCAAGAATGACTAAAGGGGAAATGGAATAGCCAAATCAAAGCCCAGATCTGAATTCAATTGAGATTCTGTGGACTGATTTGAAATGGACTGCATGAAAGAAACCCCTCAAACATAGCATAACTGGGGGAAAAATTCTGCATGAGTGGGGAATAAATTCTTCTAATAAATGTCAAAGAGACTGGTAGACAATTATAAGAAATGCCTATTATGAGTTGTTTCTGCCAAGGGGACAATTCAAGGTATTATAGCCAAGGGTGTACTTACTTTTTCCATAGAAGGAAATTGGATATTAGTTAATTTTCTATTGAATAAATGATTTCAAGGTCAATTTTCATAGGTTTTTTTGGTTCAAGTACAGCACCTTTATATACTGTTCGAATAAAGGTAAAATATCGATATGCCAATTATATTAAAAAGGGACAAAAATTCATATGGAGTGAATATTTTTTCACATGGTACAGTGACTAGAATATATGTTAGAATTTCACAGGAGATTTTTTTTGTCACTTACTACTCTGTGTATAATATGAACATACTGTGTTCAGATACACAACTTCCTTGGTCACTCTTTGTGTGTGTGTGTGTTTCATCTTCCTGTTGAGCTCATTGTTTGATCGCATTACTCATTCACTTATGTTTAGACTGGAAAAAAAATTAAATGACAGGTAACGTGAAGTTGGGAAATTTAATAAATTGAATTTAATATAATCTTGAGATATGAGAAAAATATTTTAAAATAGTTAACAGACAAATATAAATATGTTTATGTAACAAAAAAAAGATAGATGTGCAAGATGAAGTTACCTGGCTTGATACTATTTACAAAAAAGGTTTTGAAATGGAAGTTGATTTCAAATGAATGCTACAATTTTCCTAAAATAGGTTCAAAAGTATGTATTTCCAGAAAATTCATGCACACACATTTGTTTTTTATTACACTGATTCACAAAACTATCAGGTTTAGTAGAGTTACAGTATTAAAAATGCATAATACATTTTGTACATAGTAAATGTTCATTCCGAAGTAATTATTGATTGAACAAATAATGGAACTAAATTGAACTTGAAAATAACCAATTTGATATAAATAGAAATATTCATCTTTGCCTTTTGATTTAGTCAGTGTGACAAGAAATGTAGCACTTTCATTCCATTGTGTTATAAAAATATGTCCAGAGGGTTACTTTTTGCAAAGCCTGTTATATTGATTTAAATACCATGTAAATATGCTAACAGATATAACTATTCACAGATCTACCGGAATCTCTCCAAGTGGAGACTATTCAATCATCAGTGATGACTAGTTTATGCTTGCTACACATTCTAGGGCAGGAGGTTTCAGCAACTATACTGAAACAGTGTAACATAATCACTTCTATGAAAATAGACTTGACCTCTTGCCAAATACTGTTGATATTTAGATAAGAATACAAATGAAGAATGCTGTCCCCTCACATATCTATCCTACTAACAGTAGGAAGCGACAATGCATAAGCTTTACTTTCATGTGTATCAATTTCATATTAGGAAAGGATATTTATAATGTTTAGTTGGAGTAACTAAACATTTCATGCCTATATGTTCACCTTACTACCAATTACAACCAAGTTACAGTATTTAATTTTTCCACGGTTGTTATAATAGGTATTAATAAACTATATTTAAAGAAATCTAACTGTTTTAAGAATTGCAAAGTTCTTTCACAGACAAAGAAAATATATTTATACAGAGCTAGACCTACACGTTTTTCCAAAAGATGAAATGGTAGAGGTTGCTGCTACTTCTAAGTATAGATGAGAAATTTTAAATTGGATATAATATTTTTTCCCTTGGGGTCTTTCTTTCCTATTATATTCCTTAAAAAATATTTCACCATAAAAATATAAAAGAAAGGTGTCATATTAATATTAGATATGTTCACTGCCTTGACTTATTTATACAAACAATCAAGGCAGAATATAAATGAATATTTGTAAATTAATCTGAACATGCCCACTTGAGACATTTTGTATTAGGATAAGAATTATCGCCTTGAATGGCTTTTGTGCTTGAGGCTTTTAAGTTTTGGGAGACATGTTTAACTGTTCTAAATAACCTGTTTAAAAGTGATTAATATCTATAATGTGGCACAGTTACAGGCCTGACTTTTTCTTTTAACTCTTGTTTAAATTGTTGCTTTTCTTCCTTTATCAAGGCTAACTGGCAACATTTATTTTCAGATTATGGATGAAGCTTGAATTCTTAACAAGAAAAGTGATGATGATGGTGATGGTGATGATAATAAAACATATAGAAAAAGTTATTCAGCTGAGATGCAGTAATTCTTATTTTTTTAAATCTAACATACTGTATTGTACAGTGCCACATCTAATTTATAAAGAAAGCTCATGAGTACTATCTAAATATAATATATCTTTTGTATTTTAGATATTACTATGCCTTGCTGCCTTTGAATCTGAAAACTCACTATACTGTTATCATAAAAGCTTAGCCCCTGGTAGATTCATTATTAATGACTTTGTTTAATTCATTTCAAATGTCATCTGAATAAGTGGCCTCATTTTTTTTCTATCAGTAATCTCTATCAAATAATGATTCAATGCATGGGTAGTATATTCTTGTATTTGTTCTGAATGTATGCACATAAACTTCAAAAGCTCTAGTATTAACCCTTATAATGAATCAACAAATCTGATAGTATTGTTATTTAATGCCAGATCACTCCATAATAAAATAGTGTGCTGAAAACATTTTGGGATAGAGTTTGTAGGGATCGAAGACCTCTTGATCAGTTCAGGAAATGAAAGCATTTTTCTCCATCTTCTTCCTAATCATTTTTGGTGAATAGAAGATATCAATTCCTTTAATAAATGCAGTTACTATTAAACTGCTGTTATTATTAGGAACTTTTCCTAATACTTACTCACAATCTGCCTACCTACAGCTAAATCCATTATTCTGTGTCCTAATTCTCTGGAACAAAAGAAAACACACCATCATATATTGTTGTTAATGTTGTCATATTGCCCAATGCTACATAACATACCCAGTTCTTTCAATCTGTCTTCAGTGGATTTTTTTTTTACTTCTCTGATCAAATTTGTTGACTTTCTCTGATGAAAGGGGAATAAAGTGAAACAATTTCTCCCTGTCATTTTGAAATTATATTTCAATTGATGCATTCTAAATTAGAAATGCTTTTTTTTTTTTTTGCAGGCCCATCATACTGCTGACTCATATTAAGCTTGTAATTAATCACAATTCTAAGCTTTTCACACATACTATTACCAAGCTCTGTTCATTTAATTTTTTTCCCTAACTATAGAAGCATATATTTGTCTCTGTTTTTATTCTATTAATTTCAGGCCACTGTCATAACCTATCAAGATTATTTTGAATTTTAGAATATTAGCTAGCCCATTCCATTTGTGTGTTATCTGCAAATTTGCATTTTTCCCACTTCTTAATGCAAGTCATTGCTGGACCTAAGGCAAAGCTTTCATCACCCCCACTTAATATCATTGTAGTTTAATGAGGAACTAATGATGAACACACTTTGAATATGAATTTCAAAACAGCTATTGATGCATCTAATAGATATACTATCTAAACTATATTTAGCTATCTTGAACACTGCAACTTTGGAGGGTTTTTTTTCCCAACAGTGTGAAGCCCAATCCCATTTTGGCTCAGCAGACAGGCTGGGCACACCTCATCATCAGCAGAATTAATAAGATAGCACAGGACCACTGAGGCAGTGGAACACAGGTCTGCTGGCGTCTTGGAGTGCCAGGGTACTCCAAAGATGTACCCCTATATTGCAAGAGTGATTGTGGCTGGGACTGGACTGTGCTGAGATGGCTGCAGCTTCCAAGAACGTGGCAAGCAGCCACAGAGCCACATTATTAACAGGGCTGCTTGCTGCCCCTGCAGAATATAGGACAGGCAAAAGGGCAGAGAGGGGGAGAAAATAGTTGTATGGGGGGACATGGAGACAATCCCTCATTTTAGTGAGCTTCGGGTTTAGGAAGCACCAAACCCAGAGTGGTTTGCATTGGGTTGGGTACTAGTTTGATGACTTTCCATTCTTGAGCATTACTAGTCAAGTGATGCAGTCACATGGCATCTCACTTTATGACCCATTCATTAATGAGAGAAATTCCATCCCAATTGTGTTCATGAGTTTGTGACTATCTCTATTATGTGCCTACACTGTCTGCCTACTTTGGATGGAAAGCAGCAAAGTGGTCGTAAGGCTACAGAAAGTCATAGCAGTTTGATCAATTATTATTATGTAATTGTTGTATTCTTCATTGTAACTATCTTGTGAATATGAAATCTCCTAACATCCTAATTTTGTGAGAAAGTAAGCAGAAGATTCTCAGAATTCCAAGTGCTCCAATCAGCCATATAAACTAAGCAGCCTCATAGTTCTTACGTTAATACAATAATTAATAAAATAAATAAATCAGTATAGAAAGAAACTTGGAAAGTTCTGACTTACATTTTAATAAATTATTCAGCTGCTCTTTTATATGTATTAATAACATGGGATTTAACACATCTAATTGCATGCTTCTTGTGTCTGAGAATCTGCCAAGAAAAAGATATTAGCAGCCCTGATGTTAGGAAATCTTTAAATTGCTCATAATTAATGATGTGCAACGAATAAATGAAATAAGGCTCAGTTGGCTAATGCGCACTCTATTGGAGCAGATAATCACTTCATACAAGCACAAATGATATCAGAACCATATCTTCTTCAAAACATTCTTTACTGTTAGAGTATCTTTCATCTGCCATTGCGAATCTGGCTCTCTCAGTAGATCTACCAAGTTCTCCTACATTATAGTATGAAGAAAACAAATAAACAGAAGGCTTTAACTAAGCACAATTAAATTTTACCAATCATGGTTATTAAATAGCTACATTATAAAAAGAAATACAGATACATTTATGACCACCATTCAGAGTTTTTCTACATTTTACATGAAAGAGAAAGATTTGATGGCTACCATTTACTGTTTTTATACTTCTGTATCAATGTTTTTGAAATTACATAAATCCTAAAAGCTGATATAGTGTTGTAACACAGTAAAAATCTAAGCCATCAAAACTAAACTGTTTTCTGGATATTAACTTAAAGAATGAAATAATGATTATTTGTTCCTCTATATAGATAATACCTAGGACTTCACTTATAAGACTAAAATGTCTTCACATTCTGATCATTTGACTTTGCTTTCAAGAATAACTTTGCTCTATTTCAATCTCCATAAATTGTCTTGTTTTATCTCAAGTGCTTACATTCATTAAGAGTTAATTATTTTTGTCTTTAAATAATTGCAGAGAACTTTATGTTCTCACCTCATCCAACTTCATGTCATAGCTGAAGAAATGGGAATTGAGGAAAGAAAAGAAAGAAAAATGATATCTTAAGATATCACATCACTTGAGAATCTTTATCCTTTGTAGCCAAGAAGGGCCCATAAAGGAAACATCCCAACCTACCAAAATTCCAGTTCATCTAGAAATTGGCTGTTAAATTTGTTTGTTAACTATTCCTATTCCTCTTTTAATAGAAGCCAGACACAGCAATGCACTAGATTAAGGTTTCTTCACATATACTTGCATCATGATGACAAGTTTTATTGTTATATAAAGAGTTGATCAAAAATGATTGTAGTACATGACTATAGTGATTATAGTGCATGAGAAAAAAAGATGGCATAAAAATAAGTTATGAAAAAAGAATGTAATCAATGAAAAAAAGAATTAATCTGGAAATCAAAAGTGTTTATGATGTTGACAAAGAATGGAAAAGCAAAAATACTAAGGGGTCTTTGGTGCACTCTGAGTTTGGTTGCTTTCTTGCAGATGTTTCATTACCCAAACTAGGTAACATCAGTGCTAGTACTAGCTACTATTATAAAATCATACACACTAGTAATAGTACTGATGATGTTATCTAGTTTGAGTAATGAAACATCTGCAAGAAAACAACCAAGCTCTTACAAACTGTTGATGGTAATGACTTCAAATGGGGAGACTGCATATGCGGAGCTGGAATAGATTCAGAATTTTTTATTTATTTATTTATTTATTTTGTCTATTTTCTTCCTGCTGTTTTCAGGAAATCTTCATACTGGGCAATTTCCAGTAATGGTATATGGAGAAAGGAAGATAGTGACATGCTCATGGAGGCTGTCAAGCACAAGAAAATCAGAAAGTCTAAGCAATTCAAAATAATAATTTTTTATTGCAAGCTTATGCTCTCTACAAGAATCTGAATGGCCAATGGTCAAACCAAATAGGCAGTAGATAAGAGTACCGTATTTTTCAGAGTATAAGACGCACCTTTTTCCCCCCTAAAAGGGTGTGAAAATTTAGGTGCATCTTATACACCAAATGTAGCCCTGTCCACCCACTAGCCCGCACCATTTGGCCTCTGCTTCCCAGCAGTTATCTCCTTGCAGCAAACAGCAAGAAAAAACAGCTCCTTTCAGCTTCAGCACAGCCTAATTAGCAGAAGTTGATTGGATCAGCCTCCTGACTCTCAGCTGATTTGCTGTCAGCTGTTTTGCACAGGGTTCTGCTGCTTGCTCCAAGGAGGTAAATTGCTGCAGCAGATTTTTTTTCCTTGTGCTAATCAAGCTATGCTGAAAATGAAAATGAAAGTAAAACAGGCTGTTTGCTGTTTGCTGCAATGAGGCAAAATGGCTCAGAGGTAGAGGCAGATTTTTTTTCTTCTTTTCTTCATCTCATATGTGCGGCTTATAGTCCGGTGCGTCTTATATTCCAAAAAATATGGTAAATGGAATTCAAGGTGGGATGGATTTAGATCTCTTGTGGGTATGAAGTGACTCGATACTGATGAAATGCTTGATCCGTCCTTTGGGCTCAGACTGGTCATCTCCTACATCAGGTCAACCACTTCAAATGTGTGGGGATGATTGGATGATCAGAATCCTACTTTTTAAAAAAATATGCATTACATGCACATTGAAAAAGGGTAGCATTTTGATCAACAGTCATAGCCATTATGTTGAAGTTAACCACCCAATCAGCCCATCTCCTCCAGAGAAAGAACAGATAGATATATTGTTATTATCACTCATTTGTCCGAAATAGCTGCAAGGCACTATGTGAGAATGTGTGTTGTGGCCCATCAGCTGCCTGTGCAGATTGTAGCTGATTCTGACAACGAGGAGGCTGGTGTGGTGCTGCGTCAGCAGCCTGTGCAGCTGGCGCTCGAGTCGGACAGTGAGGAGGCTGGAGAAGTTGTGGTGCCAGAGGCAGGGATTCAGCCAGGGCCTTCAGAACCTCCAGAAGTTCCTTTAAGTGAAGACGACGAAGAGGAGGAGCCTCTTCTCAATGCACGGGCACGCAGAGCTGCCAAAAGGCAGGAGTGGTTCCTCAGGAGGAGGTCTCCTCGAGAGTAAGGCTTGGGGCTAATTGGCCACTCCCTTAGCCTATTTAAGAAGGAACACCGCTTGCAACAAGCTGTAGAGAACAACTTTAGTTCACTCTCCTTCGTGTCTGCAAAATTGCTTCTGGACTTTCTGCCAACTCTAGTAAGACTGTGATTACCTTATCTCAGAATTCTGGTAAGCTATTAAGACAGTTCATTAAACCCTTTGAATGATAAAGACTATGTTTTTGAGTTAAATAAGCTTTGTATAGAGTTTATGTGTGCTGCGTTCTTTGGGGTCCGTAGCTGGGACAGAACAATGTGCAACATTTGGGCCTTTCATATCAAAAGGCTCACACAATCCATCCAAGGCCCTTTTCAACTGCAACTGTCAATATTGTAACTATATTATAGAACCATTCTTATGGCACACACATTTGCTCTTTTATATTGTTTATTTACACAAAATACTATGTCCTTATATTCTGCCAAAATTCAACAAATCACATAGACATTATTTGTGAGTAAATATATTGTGCTATTGACATGAAACTGACGCCATTTATTACTGAAAAAAAGAGAGAGAAAACTCATTGTAAAGTTTTACAGACCGCTATATATTTTCAATTACTGCCAGGGAAAAGAAATTGAGATAAGCAGTAGTATATCAAAGAGTAAGAATAAATTTTAAAGAGTTCATTAAATTCTCAGGGCAGTTAAGTAATGGGGAGTACTTTAATTTGGGGGGGGGGAAGCATTACAGTTAAGTCTGTTCAATTGATAAAAATCTGAAGAGAGGGGATAAGCCTCTAACAACCTCTGAATCAGCTCATTTCAAGATCTGCTTACTACTGGAAAGTCAGAATAGCCTTTTACAAGTTTTTTTCTTCTTCTTCATCCACTTCTCTTCTCTTTCATTCCCGTAGGCTTCACTGTTATATTGGGTCAGTGACAGAACAGCAACCAACAATTATTCTGTAGAATATTGTTTGTATCACTTTACCCCTAAAGGGATACCCTTGAGTATGTTAACAGATTATCACATTTTCTGCTAAACTGCTATATTGCCTTCATTTTATTTTGTGAAAAACACAATATATAAAGACTAGAATTTCTGAAATAATGTTTGTAAAATGGTGATTATTTAAAATAAGAATAATTTAGAAAAAAAATGATAACCTAAAATGTCATTTTCTATATTACTTATCTAAAGAAATTATTATTAAACAACTTTACAGCTATTTTCCAAAGTAGCATGGGGAATAATACCCTTCATCCCCCCAAAAATGAGAATAATGGAAAGCAAGTGAACTATTGATGCTAACAATATAATAAAGAAATCTTCTATAAACAAGTTAATATATTTATTTCATATTTAAAAAGATTGCACTAGTGACTCAGTAATTCAGTGTGTGTGTGTGTGTGTATAAAATAAATTGATTTATCAGATTAACCACAGAGTGACAATAATAGCAAAGGTTAAATGTATTTTATTCATTTTGAAAGCCTTCATTGAAGAGCTTAGAAGTACAATAGAAATATTTTTTTCAAATATAAATGCATACTTTAGAAATAGTTTATGGGTACAGGACATTTTTTTTTAAAGAGTATTTTGATATTATAGTCTCCAAAATGTTCATTTCATTTCCTTGCTAGACATCTGCTAGAGAGATGCAAGTAAGGCCAGAAAACTTTCCAGTTGTTTTTGTGTGTCTGTGCTTAGCAGGGAATAAACCTATGTAATGGATAGAGTAGGTAGGTAATGGTTTCTAAACATGTCACGAGAGCACTGGATCTATAAATCATTGGCTCAAATTGGCACCTACCTTTGAGGTCCAGTATTTTTTTTTCTGCCTTTGATAATGGGTATTATGAGGGGAGAATCTTAGGAGACAATGGAAAAGAGTACTTTTTCCACACAATTTAATACTTTTAAAATTAAAGCAAATTACTTTAATTCTTGTGCTGTAGTAAAATCATTGTTAATTCACTTTCTTTAAAGTTTCCTGAAAACAGAAATTCTTTCCCAAACAATAAATGCTATGTATCTTTCATTCTTGAATCAAAACCTACAAAATGCATGCTTTTATGTTGCTTGGTTAATTAAGAAGTCAGGAAAGCTACACATATGTATTTTCTTTAGCTATAACTAATAAATAATTGATTTTTTTTTTATTTATTTATTTATTTATTTTGTATATATGGAAAACAGTATTGACTTTTTCATTCTCAAACACGTGGAAAATATTCTAGGTTATCCATTGACACTCTTTTCCTTCATAAATCACTTATCTACCCAACAATCTCTTGTCCAATTTTGGGTGGGGTGGGGTGGGGTGGGGGTGGCAACTGTGGCTTCTGTCCATTATCAAACATTTAAAATTGTGAGTAGATATTTATGAAGCCATCATGAAACTAGCAAAATAAATTAAGATCATATTTGCTAATGCAGACAGTTTTCAAAATCATTAGCAATCGGGCAAATTGTAAAGACAAGAATAGAAGGAAATGGATGTGATGTGATGTGCCCAATTTTGGTTTCTCCCAGAGGATCCAAAGACAGGGTAGGGTAGGGTAGGGTAGGGTAGGGTAGGGTAGGGAGGGAGGGAGGGAGGGAGGAAGGAAGGAAGGAAGGAAGGAAGGAAGGAAGGAAGAAAGGAAGGAAGGAAGGAAGGAAGGAAGACCAAATAGCAATCAATCTCCAAACAACTAAACTTTTCCAATCTGATATTAGAAACACTTATTAGTGATAAGTGTTTTTTTCCAGAAATAAACTAGACTTTAAAGGAGTAGAATATATAAACTAATTTAATTTATGTGTATTCCCTCAACTCACGGGGAAGAACCTTTAAAAAGTTTGCATTCATTTATAACAACATAAAATTTATTGAACCATTTAATTAATAAAAACTTTACATTCTCTGACTGGACAGATGAATAAGCATGCTCATTTCACTTTAGCAATAGCAGTAGCACTTAGACTTATATACCGCTTTACAGTGCTTTATAGCCCTCTCTAAGCGGTTTACAGAGTCAGCATCTTGCCCCCAACAATCTAGGTCCTCATTTTACCCACCTTGGAAGGATGGAAGGCTGAGTCAACCTTGAGCCTGGTGAGATTTGAATTGCCAAATTGCAGGCAGCCCGCAGGCAGCAGAAGTAGCTTGCAGTACTGCACTCTAACCACTGCGCCACCATGCCTCATAAATAAAAACTATTCATGATCTCTTTTAATTACAAATTTGCAAAAAATGTTCAAGACCATTGTCTGTTCTGTTTCTAATAATCTTACCGGTCTACAAATTTGACAACTCTAAGACTTAAAATTCCCAGAATTCCACAAATCTAAAAGCTGCCAACTTTGGCCCCTTCTATACAGTTGCAAGAAAAAGTATGTGAACTCCTTGGGATTACGTGGAGTTTTGCATGAATTGGTCATAAAATGTGCTCTGAACTTCCACCGAAATGGTGGACTATCTCTCCCGGACCTTTTTAAATTCATCAGTACGGAATCCTTGGCCTTATGCCATCTTTCCCAGGCAGATTTTTAGGGATGTACTCACCGGCTGAGCTCTTTGCCTTGCGAGACTCCCCCCTCTCGCAAGCCTGGCCTTCTACGTTATCGAAGGCCTACCTTGATGATGGGCTTTGGAACCCAGAGAGGTGGCATGCCGCGAAGAGGGGGTTGAGGAGCTTTTTATATAAATTTTTAGTTAACTTTTTAAGGGGTTCCAGGGAGAGAGAGGGTTGGTTTAGAAGTAGGGCCATGGGTATGGGGGATAACCCACAAAGGGGAGGGCCGGGTATGGCTGTGAAGCGCGGCATGGAGGGTGGGGGGCCTGGGGTCGAGGGGGGGTTAAAGCTCATCCAGATAAAGTCTTTACCATCAGTACTGTAGGTGGGAGGGGTAGATTTGGCGGGAGCAGGGGGCCATATCGTGTTAGGGGAGCGCGCGGCCGCAATCTCCAAGCGGTGGTGCGCTCCGGCCCCCAAAGCTCCACTCGTTCTCCAGGTTGCACAGATCCTCAGGGCCCTTGCCTCCAGCTGATGTTGTGCAATGCCAGGTCTGTAGTAAATAAAGCCCCCCTCATTTGTGATCTTATTCAGGAGGGGGGAGCGGACCTGGCAGGTATTACGGAAACCTGGTTGGGCCAAGAGGGGGGATCCCTCTCGTTGAAATGTGCCCACCAGGTTTCCGCGCATTCCATCAGCCGAGGTTGCAGGGTAGGGGCGGGGGGGCAGCGGTTATTATTAAAGATGGTCTGAGATCGAGGGAGGCCACTGGTCCTCAGACGACCGGCTGTGAATCCCTCCTTGTGAAGTGGGGTCATGGGTTCAGATGGGTCTGCTGATTACGTACCTGGCTCCCTGCCACGTGTCAGCAGCCCTGCCCGAGCTACTCAATGTCGTCACCACGGTGGCGGTTGATACCCCTAGGCTTATGGTCATGGGGGATTTCAACCTGCCATCCGTGGGCGAGGCATCAGAGGTGGCTCGGGAGTTCATGGCTTCCATGACAGCCATGGACCTGACCCAGTTAATTCATGGTCCTACCCACATGGGGGGAAACACGCTGGATCTGGTTTTTGTCTCTGGACAGTGGCTGAGTGACCTTGAGATAGGGGATATAGTTACCAAGCCCTTGTCATGGTCAGATCACTCTCTCCTTCGTCTCGACTTTCAAACCGCTACACCCCGCCGCAGGGAGGTGGAGCCAGTAAGATGGTTCCGCCCCAGGCACCTGATGGAACCTAATAGGTTCCAGATGGAGCTTGGGCCATTTCCTGAGGTTCTGGCACACGCCTCGGCTAGAGACCTAGTGGCCGCCTGGGAAAGGGCGGCCGCTGGAGCTCTGGATCGGGTCGTGCCTTTGCGGCCTCTGACCCGGCGCTGATCTCATTCGGCTCCTTGGTTTACTGAGGAGCTGAGGGAGTTGAAGCACCGGAAAAGACGCCTAGAGAGTAGTTGGAGGGCCAGTCTTTCGGAATCCAACCGGACACTGGTAAGATCCCATATTAGGACTTACCTAGTGGTGATAAAAGCAGCGAAATGTAGTTATTTTGCTGCTCTTATTATCATCAGATAATCGCCTGGCCGCCCTGTTTAGGGTGACCCGCTCCCTGCTCCACCAGGGAAGCGCGGGAGGACCCCTTGGAGGGTAGAGCCGAGGATTTTCCTCAATATCTATATGACAAAATCACTCAGATTCGGGAAGATTTGGACTCCGACTGGGTAGTGTCAGGGGGAGGGACTGGGGCAGGTCTTGAGAATGTTATCTGGGATGAGTTTGATCCTGTGACCCCTGAGGACGTGGACAGGATTCTGGACAGACTGAACGCGACCACTTGTTTATTGGACCCTTGTCCCTCCTGGTTAGTACTGGCTTCCCGGGAGGTGACGCGAGGCGCTCCAGGGGATTATAAATGCTTCGTTGGGTGAGGGTGACTTTCCCGCTGCCTTGAAAGAGGCGGTGGTGAGGCCTCTCCTCAAGAAGCCTTCCCTGGACCCGGCAATGTTGGTTAATTATCGTCCGGTCTCCAACCTTCGTTTTGTGGTGAAGGTTGTTGAGAGTGTGGTTGCGCAACAGTTCCCCCAGTTCCTGGATGAAACGACGTATCTGGATCCGTTCCAGTCGGGCTTCAGGCCCGGGTACAGCACGGAAACGGCATTGGTCACGTTGGTGGATGATCTCTGGAGGGCTCAGGACAGGGGGTGCTCCTCTGTCCTGGTCCTGTTAGACCTCTCAGCGGCTTTTGATACCATCGACCATGGTATCATGCTGCACCGGTTGGAGGAGTTAGGGGTGGGAGGCACTGTGTTGCAGTGGTTCTCCTCCTTTCTCTCTGACCAGTCGCAGGCTGTGTTGACAGGGGGGCAGAGGTCAACCCCGAGGCCCCTCATGTGGGGTGCCGCAAGGGTCGGTCCTCTCGCCCCTCCTATTCAACATTTATGTGACGCTGCTGGGTGAGATCATCCGTGGTTTTGGGGTGAAGTACCATCAGTACGTTGATGACACCCAGCTGTACATCTCCACCTCAGACCACCCCAACAATGCCCTTGAAGTGATGTTCCAGTGCCTGGAGGCCGTGCGGATCTGGATGGGGAGGAATAGGCTCCAACTGGCGCAGAGTGCGGTCGCGCGGGTAGTTATGGGAGCGGCATGGCGCTCCCATGTAACACCACTCCTGCGCGAGCTGCACTGGCTCCCGGTGGTCTTCCGGGTGCGCTTCAAGGTTCTGGTTACCACCTTTAGAGCGCTCCATGGCTTAGGACCTGGCTATTTACGGGACCGCCTACTACCACAATCAACCTCCCACCGGCCGGTATGCTCTCATAGAGAGGGGCTCCTCCAGGTGCCGTCAGCCAAACAGTGTCGACTGGCGGCCCCCAGGGGAAGGGCCTTCTCTGTGCGGGCATCTACTATCTGGAATGAGCTCCCCCTGGAGATACGTAGGATCCTGGACCTGCGCACTTTCCACCGCGCTCTAAAGACCTTTCTTCACAAAACTGTTTCAGTGTAGCAATATTCTTGGGATGTCTGGTGTGAATCGCTCTCTTAAGGTCATGCCACAGCATTTCAATCGGGTTGAGGTCAGGACTCTGACTGGGCCACTCCAGAAGGCGTATTCTGTGCTGTTGAAGCCATTTTTTTGTTGAATTACTTGTATGCTTTCGGTCATTGTCCTGTTGCATCACCCATCCTCTGCGGAGCTTCAGTTGGCGGACAGATGGTCGTACATTTTCCTGCAAGATGTCTTGATAAACTCTGGAATTCATTTTCCCATCAATGACAACAATCCATCTAGGCCCTGAGGCAGCAAAGCAGCCCCAAACCATGATGCTCCCTCCGCCATGTTTTACAGTGGGGATGAGGTTTTGATGTTGGTGTGCTGCAATATTTTTTTTGGACAGCAGTGGCTTCCTCCGTGGTGTCCTCCATGTACTCAATTCTTGTTTAATGTTTTCTTTATTGTAGATGTGTCAACAAAAATGTTAGCATGTGCCAGAGATTTCTGTAGATCTTTAGCTGACACTCTAGGATTCTTCTTTACCTCATGAAGCATGCTGCACTGTGCTCTTGCAGTCATTTTTATAGGACAACCATGCCTAGGGAAAGTAGCAACAGTGCTAAACTTTCTCCATTTGTAGACAGTCTGTCTTACCGTGGACACATGAACATCAAGGCTTTTGGAGATACTTTTGTAACCCTTTCCAGCTTCATGCAAGTCAACAATTCTTGATCGTAGGTCTTCTGAGAGCTCTTTTCTGCGAGGCATGGTTCACATCAGACAGTGCTTCTTGAAACCCGTAAACCCAAAACAGATGTGTGTTTTTAAAGGGCAGGACAGCTGTCAGCAACACATCCAATATCATCACACTGATTGGAGTCAAGGTTGGCTCACTCCTGGCTCCAATTAGCTTTTGGAGAAGTCATTAGGCTAGGGGCTCACATACTTTTTCCTCCCTGCACTGTGAATGTTTACATGTTATGTTCAATTAAACCATGGCAACATCTAATGTTTGTGTAGTATTATTTTAAGCAGACTGTGTTTTTCTATTGTTGTGACTTAGATAAAGTTCAGAGCACACTTTATGACCAATTCATGCAAAACTCCACGTAATCCCAAGGGGTTCACATACTTTTTCTTGCAAGTATGTGATCTAGTTGGATCACAAATAGAGTAACTTTAATTACTGAAAAACATTTCACAATGTAGTTCTTTAAAAAAAAAGAAAATGTATCTATAAACAACTCTTCAGGTTTTAATGTTTTATTCATCAAAAACTTTGATAGTCAAAGAGAATCATTTTAAATAATTTGCTGGAATAGGCTATATAATTCTGTGATGAAATTGCTGTTCAGCTAATTTATTTTTAGTTGAAATAGAGCATAACTTTTACAAATAGATTGTGCCATCACCAATGCCACAAAGCAGCAATAAAAATTAATAGATTGAGTTCACTAGAGAATCAAGTTTTTTTTAAAAAAATCATGACAGGCATCATTTTCTAGAAACTTGTACTTTATTGTTTTTAAGACATTCAGTTGTTCTGAGAAAAGGCTGTTAATGCATTTGTTGGGAGAATTACAACAGATTATTGCTGATTTCAGAGTATAATGTTCTCGTTTAAAAATGGATTAAATATGGTTTTGAGCATCCACCTTTATTAAAAATTACTTTAGCAACTAAAATTGCATCATCTCCTCATGGAGAACATCCTCTCTCAAATTTTCTTCAGATGGCAAATAATGACATTTAGACATTCTGCTCTTAACCAGTCAGTGCCTTAAAATATTCTACCAGTTTGGCCTAAATATTTTCACCAGTCTTACACTGAATGTACCAATCTTGCCCTGGTTATCCATAAAGAAGAAAAAATAAATCAGAAATATACAGTATCCTTCTTAATAATGCAGTTTAGGAGAGGGGAAAACAGTTTCTCTTACAAAGTAACAAAATCTAGTCAATCGATAAATGAGTAGCATTACCAGCAACTGTTTGAACATCTATGTCAAACAAATGTTCCTTAAGTGTGGCCTTCGCTAGCTTATAGCCCAGAGATAGTAAGTAACTGGGGGAAGTCCTAAGAGAGAGAGCTTGTAAACTGCTTGTTTCTACCCACTTTGAAATCTGTCCTCTAATGTCAGTGGCATTAAGCCTATAGGGAAAAGTGTCAGCTTCAGTCAGTAGTGTAACACAGCTTGCTGTCACATAAAATAAATAAAACCACATCTCGCCTCCCATAGATAAGAGTTCCAAGAACTGATTTCTGATATAGCCATCTGCCCCACAACTTTCTACTAATTTTGGAACAATAAAAATATATTTTTATTATTGGGTATTTTGGTAGAAAATTATGCCAATGTCATATTTTAATTCTAGGATTTTGAAATACTTAATTATACTGAATGCTTTTAAACTTAAATAAATGTTTGGGTACATTATATAACAATATTTCACATCTGATCACATTTTATATTACCAAATGTGTGAATTAATTTTATAGATTGCACATTGGGCTCAGTACTTTGGATTCAATTTCAAAAGTGTGTATTTGCAAACGTGAGAATACTAATGTAATACTTGTCTGGAGTTCCTCAGAGTAGTACATCGTTCCTTAAAATTTTATACCTGCTTCTCCAGCTTCCATATATTCCCAAATAATTGTGTGGCTACTTTAATAAGTTGTAGGCAAGTTCTTCATTTTCATCTCTGAAGTACTTTTTTAGAATAAAAACCAAAATATTGCACAGCCTTATTGTATATTTCAATGTGCACGCAGCCACATTTATTATTATAAAAAATTGAAGCACATAAATGAAGCAATTCAGAATTCATCAGTTGCTTTTGCAAATGTAATTTGAAAGTTATGAAACATTAATGTGTGAAGTACAAAGTGCCTTTAGACCATGGAATAAAAACAAATGGAAGATACAGATTATATTAAAACTATGCATCAATATAGTGTGCTTTCACTAGTCAAAATATGCTTATTACACAAAAAGTATTTGTATATGTATTTTGGGGGCAAAAGTCTAAAATGTACAATGTGAAAATGTACAATGCATGCTCAAAGTTTATTTCTTTTCAAGTAGATACCAAATTATTCTAAATGAGATGCCCCCTTCACTCTCTTTTTATAGCATACAGAGATGGCAGTGGGAATACAGTTTTGATTCATTGTTTTTATTATTTCTACTTAAATGTATGAAATCTAACTTTTTGCATGGATTTGAATGATAGTGCTGTTTCATATGTGTAGGCAGTAAAAGGCACATTTGTTTTTCACAGTTGGAAAAAGCTTTCTACAGTTTGAAAGCTCTGTCATTTTTCAGTGTTTATCATAAATTTCCGAAGTAAAAAGCTGCTTAATGAGTTGCAATAAAAGACCTCTCTCCCTTCCTTTTTTTCTCCTGCTGGTTTTGTAGCTTCCGCAGCATCCACACCTTGTTAGTCAAATCCATCTTAATGTTGTGTATGGTAGTGAGGGTAGACTACATATGATCTTACTCCAAATGCTATCTATCTTAGATAAGGGTACATAAAAAATAAGTGATTAATTTTAAAAGTGGGCACAGGGTCACTTAGAATATTCTAACATTTGTCTGGGACAAAATTTAGAATAATTCAAGGGTTCCCACGTTCCATCTGGAACAAAACTCAAAACTTTCTACACGTGCTGGCTAGAAGAAAAAATGTGAACTCATAATAAGCACTTGCTGTCTACAATTCCACTTGGGACCAAAATAAATTATTTAGAAGAAAATATTGTTAGCATTCATGCAACAGTGGCCTACAACTGTCTCCATTTAGACAAGGACATTGTTATCATCCAGTCATACTAGTATAAGATACTCTAAGTGAGACTTGGTTCTACAAACCCTTGAAAATGTTAAACCTAAGAATCTGATCCTTAAGAGAAATGTTCTCTATAAGAAGTTAACATAATTAGGTGGTGTCAGTTCCACTACATCAGGGGTGTCAAACTTGCGGGCCGAATGTGTCACATGCTGGCCATGCCTACCCCCAGTTTAGCAAAGGGGGAAAAGTTGTGATACATCACATGACGACAACACGATGCTGCAAGTTTGACACCCCAGCACTACATAGACCAGATCAGGAAATCAATTCCACAAGAAGACTAAAACTATTTTTATTGAGAATGATTTTAAAGAATCTTCCAAGTCAGATTGTGTGATGCCTCCTGCTCCTGCTTTTATAGTTCAGTGAATTAGGATGGTATCTGCCTAATCTGCTTTTAAATCATTCTCCTGGACTTAAAAAATGCTTCAGTCCCTTTTCTTTAAATAATTTCTACACATCTTTGTCAATATTAAGTGGATTAAGAATCAGTTTATAGATTTCCATTTAATGAAGAATAGGCAATATATTCTTAATAAATTATATTGATTAGTAAAATCAAGTTTCTGAACTGTAAATCAAGATAAAAATAAATTATTGCATGTCATTGCATTCAGTCTTCAAAGAATACTACAATAAATGTTACAAAGCATTGATAGCAAATTAGATTGTTACAGGACCTCAATAATTGCTTCAATAATCAAATCAAAAAAATCTCAAATTCTGAAATGGCCAAGTTTTTAATGTGCATTGTGGCATTCTGCTGTACTTTCCCATGTTTCAAAGAACTTTTCCTAAAGATTGGAATAAACTTTAGAATATACAAAAAGCGAATAATGAAGTATATTACGGGAAAAGATTTTTTTTCCAGAAACTGGATAGAAAGTTTTACATACAAAACATGCAATTCACTAATTCAAGGGATTCTTGGTATTTCTATCAAATATGTCTATATTTGGCTCCTGAAGGGGCTAAAATTATACTTACTAATTTGAATTTCTTTTTAAATACTATCTAGCAAATATTTTTAGGGGAAAAACCTTTGTTATGCAACTTCTTTTGAGCTAACTATAGAACATAATCTCTGAATAGCAGACAGGGAACGAAACTCTGAAATTTATAGGAAAAAAATCCAACCATTACATTGACTTGGTTTTATTTTACATTTTCACTTAATATCAAATATAATTGGTATAATTTGTTGTCAATCATACATTTAATTACTTTATTCTGTTACGTTAAAATGTACAGTTTATTAGCAATTTTGGTAGGCCAAAGAACCTTTGGCTCAGGCATCAAAATAGGTGGAAGAATAGAGAAATCAAATTCATATTAAGACGTTTATATGGAGACTACACATTACATGGTGTAGAATGGTGGGAAAATAGCAATTAAATATATTAATTATGTATGTATCTGAGTTCTCTCTGTCTTTCATTCAGATCAGTCACCAATGCAATTGTGTTGCTATTAGAAGCATAGTGTAATATCTTGAGAATACTGTGACCAGTTTCGATGACACTTTAAAAATTGAACCATGTACAGACATCATTTAATAAATCTGATTTGTTCTGTCTACATTAATATATATAACAAGCTTAACTATGAAAAAATAACATCCTAATATTTCCATGATGTCAAGAATTATTGAAAGTTGGGTGGCGTACAAGCTTCATAAATTATTGTTCTATTGAGAATGAGATAGCCATAAAACATGCTAAAAAGATATAGGAAACATGTGTTAAAATGGAAGATAGTCACTGTAGTATAATCTTAGTTTAGATCAATGTAGTGAGCTAAATCACATTTGCAAATTAGAAGAATGATTTGTTCTTGATTAATTCAAGGGTTATTGTTTTCAGGAGGAACTTAGTCATAAGTACAGCGATTATGATCCATTTTACGATTTGCATACAATTTCAGCATGTGTTGAGCTACATCTTAGATAATGGTTGTGTATTGATATACAATATGCTGCGTAAGTATTCTAGGCCAGTTAATTTTAACACTAAATTCTATGCAGTTGATTAGGAATTGAACAAATGCAATCATAGATTAGATTTGGCACAGAAATTTCCTACATTATAGGAATTGCCTTCAATAACATTCTTCTGTTGGAAAATGTTTGTCTGGCTCAAGCCCAAGTAGCATGTTAAATTAAAAAAACATACTTGCGTACTTTATTCTGATTAGAGTGGAATATTGGTAGGTAAATTTAAGTGGCATACAGATACCACACTTTTCTTATTGAAATGTAATTGCACAAAAATCAGATTTTTTTAACCATTTGAAGCTATTTCAATATGAATAAATTTCTTTAGTTTAAATCATTAGCTAAGAAAAATGAGAAATTGCGTAGAGAACTATTTCCCCTGAAATTTGATACAAATCCCCATATTTCCTTATTCTTTTTCATCCTAGATTATTTGTGCAGTTTATTGAGAATAAAGGATAACTATCAA